>NC_140167.1:87743866-87783866 GCF_963971535.1 Notolepis coatsorum
TGAGAAACACAACCCCCCCCCCCCTCTCGCGCTGAAGAATATGCATATTAGATCACTCAGTGATTAACACCTATGCGCTGTTTGTGTGTGCGCGCGTGCATGTACGTGACGCGTTGTAGTTTCGGGGGAATACAGGGATATTTAGAACTATACAATTAGCAAGAATTAAACATATTTACAAGTCGTATTATGTTTAGCAAGTAAGGATACATATAGATTACACTATATGCACTCGAAATTGTCTTTGTTCTATTTTTACAGATTTTTGAAAAACGGGACTTCCTGAGCATTTGTGAGAGATTCTAATTATTTTGTTCTCCGCCCACGGGAGCAATAAGCCCTGTTGACTTCTAAGGGTTAACCAACTCCGAAACAATGCCTAACCTTAACCTTAACCTTAACCATGCCTAACCTTAACCGGCGAAAGAATACACGCTAAAAAAAAAATCACGTTAAAAAAAAAATGTTCATGGGATTCGAACTCGTCAACAACGAACCGCAGGACCGCAGGACCGCTGCTGTGCCAGGTGAGCTGAAGCGCTGAATGAAAGTCATGGCGGATTACTGCGGCGGTTACCTAATTCCGCTCGCGCTCTGCCGCTCCGCTCGCTCTGCCGCTCTGCTCTGCGGTTGCCGCGCCTGCCGCTGGGCATGGCGCAGCCAATCAGGGAAAACGCGGAAGCAAAAGCAGCACTCATGACATGTCATTAAGCAATAGGCGTATGAGATTGCAACGCCTCAATACCGCCGCCTGGTGGATGGTCGGGCGAGTTACACTCTCGCCAAAACCGGAAGTGCCGATCGGTGCGTCGAGGAAATCCCTCCGGCAGTCACATCTTGTTACGGGACTTCAGACAAACACTATAGTGCATTTGGATCGCTTTCTAAACGTAATAATCTATATGATTTCGGCGTGTATTGCGCCATACAAACCGGAAATGGATGTAGGAGATCGGCATCAAATAATTGGGATCTTTCTCCTCCAGTCTCATCGGCGCAAGGTAAGAGGACACTAACGTTATTTTCAGCCCGATTGTTTATTCATTTCACTGCAAACCATCTGATCAGCGTATCAACCCATAGTAAATAAAGCCGTTACTGACGATCAAGGAATTATAAACGACCCCCCCCCCCCTTTCCTCCACGCATGATTAAGCATAATGTATACCGATCATATACATTTGAATTCTTTAATATAGCGTATTCATTTTAATTAATATCGATGGCAATCGATGATCTATATATGCTTCAGGGCCTATAACTACTGTTTTTGGAATTACCCTGGAATTAGCCCTGCAAAGAAGGTAAACATCTCCATAGGCTTTCAACGGTGGCAGACTGGCTATATTGATGGATATAACCCATGGCGCCCAATGTGTTAACAAAGAGAAGCAGAGTTGATTTTGCAAAACTAAAAAAGAATCATATATGTATATTTTTTAATCGATTTTTTTTTCATATTCGAATCTCATGCCCATCGAACGAAGCTTCGAAGTATTTAAGACAGCCCTAGTTTGTAGTGCTTTGTTGGTCGAGCAAACAGTGATGTTGGCATTGGCACACCCAGAGTTTCCTCATGTGGCATACATAGTCATCATGTCTGAAAGGCTGCCCAGTGCCCACCCCCCCCCCCCCCATATTTAACTGAAATGAACTGACATTTATAATATGGGGCCTCTTTATAGCCTTATTGTAGCCTCCCTATAATCTCCCTATAGCGTCTTTATAGCCTCTTTATGAATGATGAATGAATGATCAGTACATTTATGTAGCGCTTTTCTAGACACTCAAAGCACTCCCCACAATATAAGGTGGAAATGTCCTCCTTCACCACCACTGGTGGCAGCACCCAACCTTGGGCTACGCAGGCTCAATGGCTGCCATACACTGGCACCAGGCACACATCACAATGACTGAAGGGCTCAGGAGGCCGAGATTGATATCAGCCAATTAAGTGATTAGGTGGCCTTGATGTCGGAGACCTGATTGGGAATTTGGCCAGGAACGCCGGGGAACCCCCTACTCTTTGCGATAGGCGCACAGGGATCTTTAACGACCTAATTCAGTTGGCCTCATCCGAAGGGCGGCTGTACGGTGTCCCTCTTAACGGGGGCATTGTAACTGACGAGTCCAGAGGACAGAGTGCCCCCTGCTGGACAACAACACCACTTTCTGACAATGGCCTTGACTGAGGCTTGAGCCGATCTTCCGATCATGAGTCCGGAGCTCTACTCTTGTAGCCACGCTGCCGGACAATAGATTCCTTGTAGCCTCCCTGTAGCCTCTCTGTAGCCTCATTGTAGCCTCATTGTAGCCTCTCTGTAGCCTCATTGTAGCCTCATTGTAGCCTCATTGTAGCCTCATTGTAGCCTCATTGTCTCTCTGTAGACTCATTGTAGCCTCATTGTAGCCTCTCTGTAGCCTCATTGTAGCCTCATTGTAGCCTCATTGTAGCCTCATTGTAGCCTCTCTGTAGCCTCATTGTAGCCTCCCTATAAACTCATTGTAGCCTCATTGTAGCCTCATTGTAGCCTCCCTGTAACCTCTCTGTAGCCTCTCTGTAGCCTCTCTGTAGCCTCATTGTAGCCTCATTGTAGCCTCCCTTTAGCCTCATTGTAGCCTCATTGTAGCCTTATTGTAGCCTCCCTGTCGCCTCCCTATAACCCCATTGTAGCCTCCCTATAAACTCATTGTAGCCTCCCTGTCGCCTCCCTATAACCCCATTGTAGCCTCCCTATAAACTCATTGTAGCCTCCCTGTAGCCTCCCTATAACCCCATTGTAGCCTCCCTATAAACTCATTGTAGCCTCCCTGTCGCCTCCCTATAACCCCATTGTAGCCTCCCTATAAACTCATTGTAGCCTCCCTGTAGCCTCCCTATAACCCCATTGTAGCCTCCCTGTAGCCTTATATGGAACTGGCCTCATGTGACAAAACAAAGGGAGTTTGTTCTTCTGATGATAAATTGGGGACAATGTAGATATTATGAATCTTGGACACTATTCAAAAACAAATAGGCGCTTGGCCTTGATGGCCTGTTGTGTTGCTAGATGGTGTTCTGGTGCAACATGGTGTTATGATCAGAGGAGCATCATCATGACTGTGTGAACTAGCGGTGGGGGAAAATATCGATACGTAGTAGGGATGGGCGTGAGTAATCGATTACTCGTAGCTATGAGAAAGTGGAAAAAAATTATCGAAATTAGTCATTTTAAATTCTTTTTTTTTTACATTTTTTCACATGTATGTGTAAGATTATAACTGTTTGTTGGTTTCCTTAAACATATATACGTGAATGAACAAAATAATAATAATAATAATAATAATAATAATTTTTTTTTAATGTTTTTTCCCCTTTTCGAGTAATACACAATCAATCGAGTATAGCATGCGATCAATCGATCTGTATTTTTCTTTAAAATGCCCATCCCTAATACGTAGTAGTATCGTGATACTTTGCGTGGCGATACTGTATCGATACAGGGACGCCAAGTATCGATATTTAATTATTTATTGTTGTATACCGGTATATATATATTTTTTTGTATAAGGAAGTTGCATTGTTCATTTCAATACCTGTAATAGTACAGTAGTCCACGCACACGTGTGCATTCAGTTAAGTTGGAATATGACTGTAATACAAACAGTTCAGTTTGTCAGGTACATGCAACACAGATTACAGTGTTTACATCTGTCTGCTTGAGAAAATACTTTTTATTGTTCTGCAATAAAAATGATTGAAGTGAGATGAACAGACTGAACTTTATTTTATTAGATAAAACATGTTGACAAAGTTTTACTTTGCAGTTGAGAAAAGGTAATAAATCGCAATACCGTAAATCCTCAAATATAGGACGGGTCTTCTATTTACCTCAGCTGCAAAGAGCACCAGGCCTTTATTAGAGAGAAGCTTAATAAGAGGCAGGCCTTAATTAAAAAAAATATACTTTTATTGCATTATTATTATTATTATTATTATTATTATTATTATTATTATTATTATTATTATTATTATTATTATTATTTTTTTTTTTTTTAATACGTACATTGTCTGTCTACATTTATTTAGACTAGCATTGGTATTTAAATATTGAGTGCAGTTGAGTAATTGTGGGATTAACGTAATTCACACACTGAAGTTGGAACTGTCCTAGGTTGCGGGGTCTACCTTCTCGACTTCCTCAGTCGAATCGAGTTGTTGACATGCAGGGAATAGCTTTAGCTGACACTATCATACTATAGCATCATGATCTGTAATGTGTCAACTGGACAACGCCAGCCTCGTCTGCCAACGCCAACGAAGTCAACGTCATCCAGCTGACACCACAGATCTAGATATTATGACAACGTTAGCTAGCGCTAAAGCTAACCAGAGGGAAACGTTAATGTACGGTAGTCAGTGTAACGGGAGGCAGCACTTGATTTCATTTGGCAAGAGTTTATCTCATTCTATATCACGGCACGAAAAATAAAAAAAATACTTTATTTTGCGACCTTAGAGACCGGCCTGTGTTTGTCTAAATGCATCAAACCCCCGGCCATTATAAGAGGCCCCTCCTCTATTGGAGGTCCCTCCTCTATTAGAGAATTTACGGTAGGGGTGGACGGTATAAACGGTATACGGTATAAACGGTATGAATTTGCTCTACGGTATGGATTTTGACTATACCGTGTAACCGGTAGGGCAGCTCTAAAATAGCAATGACGTCATGTAACCACAGCGGGACTATTTCAATCGCATTTGCCCCTAAAAATAGATCGAATTAGACTAGTCATAGATAATAGATATGTGCAAACTGGAAAAAGTTATTTAGGAGGCTTCGCGCAGTGGGCACTGGGCGTGTCAACACGCAATTGTCATTTCATAATAAACACATATCACCGCGGCGCACAGCAAGTTTCAATTTCAGTTCCTGGCATTTTTAACCAGTGGAGAAAGGTAAGAGATCTTACCTATCGTTTTTCTTATATGAATTAATCTAAGTTAATAAAACATACCTGGTGATCAACTACAGTTTGCTGTAAACATTATGATATGTGTGTAGTGTTATGATAACGATGGGAGGACGGCTGCAGCAGTGGATTTGCGAAATAGCATGCAGCTGCAGAGCCGCAGAGCCAGTGGCTCTTTCAGGTCTGGTCACAGGCCCGCTCAACAGCGCCCCCCCACCAAACGGCTGAACGACCTGAAAGAGCCACTGGCTCTGCGGCTCTGCAGCTACATATGCTTCTAGCAAAATCCAGCCCCGCTGTTTGCAATGGGAGCAGCACGGAGTCTCGACTCGGGACTTATTTTATTTGGAATATAATGACTTTATACGCAAAAGTAGCCTAGTTTTAAGTTAAAATATTATAAATCTACATGCCTTGAGGATGTCATTCTTTATATAGCCTGCCTATCAGGCAAAAAAAATTATTCTAACGGAAACACTGATACCGTGATATATACCGTTACCGTCCTATGCTTCAAATTATACCGTGATATAAATTTTAGACCATACCGTCCACCCCTAATTTACGGTATATCGCAATACTCCATATCGCAATATATTTAGTATCGCAATACTATCGTATCGTGACTCAAGTATCGTGATAGTATCGTATCGTGAGGCCTCTGGTGATTCCCACCCCTGGTGTGAACAGTGGTGCAAGTTTTAACTCAGACTTCCAGAGAATGATGGTAGAAACTTGAGTATAATTAGATTACATCCAAGGAAGGATTGCAAGCTACAGAACTTCTGCCCAGTGGGAAGTACGGCTGTTAACGGTGCAAACTTCACGTTTTGATCAGATGGGAACCAAAATAGGCAAAATGACTAAATTGACATTTAAGTCGTTTAGAAGGAAAAGAATGCGGGGAATGTTCTCAAAACTGGAACACTGTCTCTCTCCCTCCCGGTCTCTCTCTCTCTCTCTCTCTCTCTCTCTCTCTCTCTCTCTCTCTCTCTCTCTCTCTCTCTCTCCCTCCTGGTCTCTCCCTCCCGTCTCTCCCTCCTGGTTTCTCTGTCTCTCCCTCCTGGTCTCTCCCTCCTGGTCTCTCCCTCCTAGTCTCTCTGTCTCTCCCTCCTGGTCTCTCCCTCCTGGTTTCTCTGTCTCTCCCTCCTGGTTTCTCTGTCTCTCCCTCCTAGTCTCTCTGTCTCTCCCTCCTGGTCTCTCCCTCCTGGTTTCTCTCTCTCCCTCCTGGTTTCTCTGTCTCTCCCTCCTAGTCTCTCTGTCTCTCCCTCCTGGTCTCTCCCTCCTGGTCTCTCCCTCCTGGTTTCTCTGTCTCTCCCTCCTGGTCTCTCTGTCTCTCCCTCCTGGTCTCTCCCTCCTGGTCTCTCCCTCCTAGTTTCTCTGTCTCTCCCTCCTGGTCTCTCCCTCCTGGTTTCTCTGTCTCTCCCTCCTGGTTTTTCTGTCTCTCCCTCCTAGTCTCTCTGTCTCTCCCTCCTGGTCTCTCCCTCCTGGTCTCTCCCTCCTGGTTTCTCTGTCTCTCCCTCCTGGTCTCTCTGTCTCTCCCTCCTGGTCTCTCCCTCCTGGTTTCTCTGTCTCTCCCTCCTGGTCTCTCCCTCCTAGTTTCTCTGTCTCTCCCTCCTGGTCTCTCCCTCCTGGTTTCTCTGTCTCTCCCTCCTGGTTTCTCTGTCTCTCCCTCCTGGTCTCTCCCTCCTAGTTTCTCTGTCTCTCCCTCCTGGTCTCTCCCTCCTGGTTTCTCTGTCTCTCCCTCCTGGTCTCTCCCTCCTAGTTTCTCTGTCTCTCCCTCTTGGTCTCTCCCTCCTGGTTTCTCTGTCTCTCCCTCCTGGTCTCTCCCCCAGCAAGATACTGTAGGCCTAGAAATGCTGTCTCGCTGCCCACTCGCTCAGTACAGACGCGTGAGATCACATATCCATAACAGAATGCAGACAGACACACACAAACTGATACACAGGATCCTCTCTGCAACCAACCACTTGTCCTGTCCCTCACTTATCTCTTTGAAGGGAGTGTATGTGTGTCTGTAGGCTAAGCAGTAGAAGGTGGTGGACTGTCTGCACGAAGGGCCTTGCTTTGAAGGGAGTGCATGTGTAGGGGTGTAACGGTACACATATCCGTACTGAACCGTTTCAGTACTGGACCTTCGGTTCAGTACGGCTGTGTACCGAACGATTGCAACGGTACGTTAACCACTAACGAAAACGCATGTGCAGAACTTGTGTTTTGCATGCAGAATTTCATTTTTAAAAGTTCACCCCTTCCCAAAATATAATTTGCGCAAAGGGCCGGGTGTTCGTTCAGCCCACACACAACACTGAGAGATTACCTGTAATTTAGCATAGCCTCATAGTGTGGCACACACACACACGCACACACACACACACGCACACACACACACACGCACACACACACACACACACACACACACACACACACACACACACACACACCCTCTCTCTCAGTGCCTTGAGAAGGGGCTGTCTCTCGGAGATCAGATGAATGATATGAAACGGGACCTGCATGAGGCTTGTTTCTCTATTCAATAACATTTTACCCTGAGGGATGATTTACAATAAAGTGCTCAAACAAAGTAGGCTACTTACATTCTTGACGCTAGAACTCCCAAAATAGTGTTAGCATAAAAAAGAAGGTATGCCAGCTGTAGTTTACATAGCTTGCATAAAACTCTTGAGGTTCCACAAGTTAATCAAAATCCGAAGTATTTCCAACCGGGGCTTGAGACGCTCGGAGTGCAAATCACTGTCTTTGCGACCGATAGTTGCGGTTGTTGTTCATTAAACTCGCTCGTTGTTCAGCTCAATGATAGTGTCTCCTATCCGTCATGCGCCGCATTCAGGCCCACTCCTGGGGGCAGTTTTTTTTTCAATTAATATATTAATTTCAATATAGAATATTCGTTGACAGCCCTACAAGTACAATTAGTTACTGCACACTGCATCACCCCTGAGTGGAACATGGAAAGCCAAACTTTCCCCCACTGTACCGAAAACCCGTACCGAATCGTGACTTCAAAACCGAGGTACGTACCGAACCGTGGTTCTTGTGTACCGTTACACCCCTAGTGTCTGTAATAATAATAATAATACATTTTATTTATAAAGTGCTTTTCAGGAACCCAAAGACGCTGACAATGAGCAAAACAAATGAACAGAGAAACAAAGAACCACAGGGAATAGGCAACAGTATGAAGAAATACGCAGGACATACAACCACGGGTAACAGATACAGAGTCCAGTAGGGGAACAGTCGGGGAAGTAAGGAGAGGGAGAGAAAGTAGGGAAGGGGAAAGGGAGGTGGTAGGTTGGAGGAGGGTGGTTATGGGTAGGGAAGGTTGTATGCTTGGGAGAACAGGTAGGTTTTGAGTCTGGATTTAAAGGTGGAGAGTAGGCTTGGGCGGTATGACGGTATTACGGTATACCAGGGTATTTAGAAATCCCGACGGTATTGAAAATCAATACCGTCTAAACAGAGTTTTGTTGTAGTGCACACTAGGGCTGCACGATTAATCGTTTTTTAATCGAAATCGCGATTTGGAATGATGCAATTATCAAATCGCCAAGCCTGCAATTAAAAAAAACAAAAAAAAATGATTTAACCAGGAAGTCCCATTGAGATACAAGATCTCCTTTGCAAGGTAGACCTGGCCAAGATGACAGCAATAACATTTGCAATACATCACACAGCAATAAAATGTGCGATACATCACACAAGAACATAATAAATGTGCATGTATACAATACATCACATGTAAACACAAAGCAGAATAGTCTACATGATAGTAAAAGTGTATAATACAGGGTAATACAGTAATTTTGCAGTTGGGACCCGACTACAGAAAGCAGCAACATTCTTCTTGTAATTTTTTTTTTAAATATGTTATAATCGCATCGCAAATCGCAATCGCAATATCTGTCAGAATAATCGCAATTAGATTATTTCCCAAAATCGTGCAGCCCTAGTGCACACACGCGCCAGCAGAGGGCGAGACCAGTCCTCACCAGTGGAGCGAGGCATGCAGAGCTGGTTGTCTACACACAGGAGGAGGAGGGGAACCCCGCTTCAGTGGGTGAAATTAAATGAGACACGCTTACCGTTGCTGGTGCTGCGGGCTAACTGGCTATTCTGAGAGCTAACTGTAGTGTTGTGTATGATCACAACGGTGTTCACGCTTTACGGTAATGTTGCGACAGTGCTGTGAAAATACCATAAAGCGTTGTGGTAACGAGAGTGTGTGTTGTTGTTGTTGTGTGTAGGATGCTGCAGGCTAACTGCTACCATTCTGAGAGCTTAACGTTAGCACTAGATTGCTGCGGGCTAACTGCTACCATTCTGAGAGCTTAACGTTAGCACTAGATTGCTGCGGGCTAACTGCTACCATTCTGAGAGCTTAACGTTAGCACTAGATTGCTGTGGGCTAACTGCTACCATTCTGAGAGCTTAACGTTGGCACTAGATTGCTGTGGGCTAACTGCTACCATTCTGAGAGCTTAACGTTAGCACTAGATTGCTGCGGGCTAACTGCTACCATTCTGAGAGCTTAATGTTAGCACTAGATTGCTGCGGGCTAACTGCTACCATTCTGAGAGCTTAACGTTAGCACTAGATTGCTGCGGGAGAATGCTACCATTCTGAGAGCTTAACGTTAGCACTAGATTGCTGCGGGAGGACTGCTACCATTCTGAGAGCTTAACGTTAGCACTAGATTGCTGCGGGAGAACTGGCCATCTCCGTGATTTGTTTACTTGGTAACACGGGTTGCCCCCCCCCCCCCCCCCCCCCCCCCGCTGATGATAATGAAAGTCATACCTTCTAGGGCTGGGCGATATGGCCTAAATATGATATCACGATATTTTCTGACCTTTCGGCGATACACGATACACATCACGATGTTTTTCTTTTTTACCCCAAACAATTCATTATGGGGCTTACCAAGACAGTATTTGAGTTTGCAAGCTAACATTAAAGACAAAATAAAATACCCATGCATTTAGCATTTTTATATTAGATTTAGATTATTAGATTATATATTGCATATGAGATATTATATGATTTAGATATGAAATATGATGAATTGAAAATGGGGGACCCTGATGTAAACAAGACTAAAGTCTTTCTCTGGTCTGCATCCCCTTAACAATTGTATGTATTGAGCTGTACTGTACCCATTCTGCAATATGTTAAAGTTTTAAATCAATCAATCAATAAATAGCATTTTAGCATTTTTATGAAACTACTGTATATATGTATGTCTCTAAATGTTTTGATGAATTGAAAATGGAGGACCCTTATGTAAAAAAGCCGAAAGTCTTTTTCTGGTCTTCATCCTCCTGTACTGTATTGTACCCATTCTGCAACCTTTTAATACAGTTTTCATTCATTCATTCTGACGGAAACATAATCATTTTGATTGACAGTCAAGTCTGCCAATGACGTCACACCGCTTGCACCCGCCCTGCTGTTCTTAGCACCAATCGGCAAGCGTTATTAGTTTTTGACTTCCTGAATGTCCCGTGTGCTGAACATCAACAAAGCTACTAACGTTAGCTCCCCGCGGCCGTCGAGTAGGAGACCAGTGCTTCACAGGATGACTAAATGAGGCATAATGATTTTACTACAACGAATGTTATAATAAAAGCCTTTCCATACATCTGTCTGATTGAAAACTTTATTAACAGACCGCGGAATGGGCATATCTCAGCACAGGCTGAGATATGAACGAGTAACGTGTGGACAGATTGACGCGACACAATCCTCTTGGGCAAAACATCACGATATCCACGATACGTTGAAAAAGTGTATCGTTAAGGCGGTTAGGTGGCCGAGCGGAGATTGCGTTCGTCACCAGCCCCGGAGCTGAGCTGGATTTGCCTGTTCGAATCCAGCTCACAGCTCCGGGGTTGTCACCAGCTTGGCTGGCCGTCTGCACTGATACAATTGGCTGTATCAGAGGGTGGGAGAAGCTGGCGGGGTGGGTCCGGGTCGTTGTAAACAGCGACTCCTACAGTTCGGTCGGGGCGCCTGCTAAGCGCGGATTGGATGTGAGGGGGATAGTGTGGTCCTCCCACACGCTACGCCCTCTCAATGAGAATCCGCGCTGCCAGGTGAAAAGAAGCGGTGATTGGCTGGACGTGTGTCGGAGGAAGCACGTGGTAGCCTCCACTCTCCCAGATGATCTGACTGTGGGGGGTAAGTGCGCAGCGACCAGGAAGGGACTGGGAATTGGCATACGACTAACATTGGGATGGGAGAAAAATCGGCGGAAAATGGAGGGGGAAAAAGACCAATAAAAAAAATTAATTAATTAACTGTACCCGATATTTATATAATATCGTCATATCGCCCAGCCCTAATACCTTCATATACCGTATACCGGGGTATTAGGTAATCATGGTATAACGGTATGAAAAAAGTCATACCGCCCAAGCCTAGAGTCTCGGACAGTCTGAGGGAGGGTGTTCCACAGTCTGGGTGCAGCTCGTGAAAAAGCCCGGTCACCAAAACCTTTAAGTTTGGATGATGGGACAGTGAGGGAAGCAGTGGAAGAGGACCGGAGGGAACGGGTGGGGCGGTAGGGGAGAAGGAGGTCAGTCAGGTAGGGGGGGGGTCGGCAGGCTATGGAGGGCTTTGAAGGTGAGGAGTAGTGTTTTTTTTATTCTTTTTTTTTTATATGTTTTTGGTAGGTTTTTATTGTTTTTACTACCGGGCAGTCCGGTAGAGAGAGAGCGAGAGGAAGAACGGGAGACGGAGCGGGGGAAGACATTCGGCAAATGACGGCGGGTCCGGGAATCGAACCCGGGTCGGCCGCAGCGCGTTACATGGTTCGCCACTTGGGCGCCCCAGGAGTAGTGTTTTGAAGTTGAAGCGTTCCTTGATCGGGCTAGGCAGTAGAAGGTGGTGGACTGTCTGCAGGAAGGGCCTTGCAGCAGGTGACGAGGCAGTGCCTGGTGCACACTAGCCCATATACCAGGCTACAAAGAGAGACAGGAAATGACCAGATATGGGATTTCTCTGACTTCCCTCCTCCCCCAGTTCATTTCACTGTTATTCTGGAGGGATATTTTACTACGCTGGGTGATTTCAACTTGGTTACCCCTCCTCCATTATTTCCTACTCTGCTTTCTTTCTTCCTTGTTCTGATCACATCCTTGAATGGAGTCCAGTACTCATAGCCACAGGGGAGGAGGAGGAGGAGGAGCTGGAAGTGTGTGTGTTTGTGTGTGTGAGGGGGGGGGGGGGGGGTCCATCTCGTGACAGGGTCATGGGAAATGAATAGGGAAGAATTTGATATCTTTCTCCTGCACACCCACTTCCAGTAGCTGATGCTGGTCTTATCCACAGCAGCTGTGTGATGTGGTGTGAGACAAGCGGAGGAGGAGGAGGAGGAGGAGGAGGAGGAGGAGAACATCTGACTGCAGATCAGTCTCTCTCCAGCGTGGACCACAGCGTTATGCTGTGTCAGTTCCTCTTGGCTAAGTTTACCAGAGGTCAGTCAGTCAGTAAGTCAGTCAGTCAGTCACTTTGCACAGAGAGCCGGAGGCCTGAAGCCAGTTTGTCTTAACATTATGCTGAGTTGGTCATAACTTCCTTGTTATGCTGCAGGAAGGTTTTTTTAAGGAATAATTTACACAGGAGGCCCCCCCCCCCCCCCCCCCAAAATAAAAAAATATCTGCCTCAAGTTATTGCCCTCCATTTGCTCCTCTGGTCCTCTGGTCCTCTGGTTCCTCTGCTCCTCTGCTCCTCTGGTTCCTCTGCTCCTCTGCTCCTCTGGTTCCTCTGCTCCTGGTTCCTCTGCTCCTCTGGTCCTCTGCTCCTCTGCTCCTCTGGTTCCTCTGCTCCTCTGCTCCTCTGGTTCCTCTGCTCCTCTGCTCCTGGTTCCTCTGCTCCTCTGGTTCCTCTGTTCCTCTGCTCCTCTGCTCCCCTGGTTCCTCTGCTCCTCTGCTCCCCTGGTTCCTCTGGCTCCTCTGGTTCCTCTGCTCCTCTGGTCCTCTGCTCCTCTGTTCCTCTGGTTCCTCTGCTCCTCTGCTCCTCTGCTCCTCTGGTTCCTCTGCTCCTCTGGTTCCTCTGGTCCTCTGGTTCCTCTGCTCCTCTGCTCCTCTGGTTCCTCTGCTCCTCTGGTTCCTCTGGTTCCTCTGGTTCCTCTGCTCCTCTGGTTCCTCTGGTTCCTCTGCTCCTCTGGTTCCTCTGGTCCTCTGGTCCTCTGCTCCTCTGGTTCCTCTGCTCCTCTGCTCCTCTGGTTCCTCTGCTCCTCTGGTTCCTCTGCTCCTCTGCTCCTCTGGTTCCTCTGCTCCTCTGGTTCCTCTGGTTCCTCTGGTTCCTCTGCTCCTCTGGTTCCTCTGGCCCCTCTGGTCCTCTGCTCCTCTGGTTCCTCTGGTTCCTCTGGTTCCTCTGGTCCTCTGCTCCTCTTGTTCCTCTGGTCCTCTGCTCTTCTGGTTCCTCTGGTTCCTCTGGTCCTCTGCTCCTCTGGTTCCTCTGCTCCTCTGGTTCCTCTGCTCCTCTGGTTCCTCTGCTCCTCTGGTTCCTCTGGCCCCTCTGCTCCTCTGCTCCTCTGCTCCTCTGGTCCTCTGGTTCCTCTGGTTCCTCTGGTCCTCTGCTCCTCTGGTTCCTCTGGTTCCTCTGCTCCTCTGGTTCCTCTGCGCCTCTGGTTCCTCTGCTCCTCTGGTCCTCTGGTTCCTCTGCTCCTCTGGTTCCTCTGGTTCCTCTGCTCCTCTGGTTCCTCTGGTCCTCTGTTCCTCTGCTCCTCTGGTTCCTCTGCTCCTCTGGTTCCTCTGCTCCTCTGGTCCTCTGGTTCCTCTGCTCCTCTGCTCCTCTGCTCCTCTGGTTCCTCTGGTCCTCTGGTCCTCTGGTTCCTCTGCTCCTCTGGTTCTTCTGGCCCCTCTGGTCCTCTGGTCCTCTGGTTCCTCTGGTCCTCTGGTTCCTCTGCTCCTCTGGCCCCTCTGGTCCTCTGCTCCTCTGGTTCCTCTGGTTCTTCTGGCCCCTCTGGTCCTCTGGTCCTCTGGTTGGAGCAAATTAAATGGATCCGATTTGGAATTTTTGTGTCCTTTCAACTTCAAGTGAATGGTTATTGGTATGGTATTATGAGTAATGCTCCTGTGGATGCAGCACGGCAGAGTCACTGTTCCGCTTCAGTTGACCGTCACAGTTCTGTGATTATGGGGCTTTCCCTCTCCCTGTTGTGACTGGACATCCAGCTTTGCTGTGCAGGACTGTACTGTGCGACAATATGTTGCACGTGCTATGAAATAATCTGTCTGTGCGATGAATGAATTTACTGCGTAGCACCCGTGCGATATCCAGCCTGTGTGTGTGAAAAAAAAGAAATTAGCCTGTGAAGTGAATCGATGGGCCACGCTATTCTACTTGGTAGTTGTAGTCTATGGTGCAATTAAAGACCATGTCCCCGTCTGCACATCCAACACCAAATCCCATAATTCCTAGCGAACAATCGAAACGAAACTCAGTGAAGGGGAGATGAAACTGAATGTGGCCTATTGCATCGCCAAAGAAGAACTTCCTTTCAATAAGTTTAAGCCGCTAATTTTGCTCTGCAAGAAGAACGGAGCGGATATCAGTCCATCTTATGACAACCACGTCCGATGTCGGACCTGGCAGTGATGATTGACGGGGACACGGACACTTCTAACAAATAATGTGAAATGGTCTACGTTCGAATAATTTTAATTTATAATCGGCTTGTTTGTTGGCTTTCAATTTATAATTTATTCATAAATGGAAAGCCAACGAACAAGCTGATCAGGCAACAGGAACTAGAACACAGCCATGCATTAGGTGAGTAGCCCACTATTAGGACGTTTTTCAATCCCCTCCGGGGATCAATAAAGTCTCTCACTCACTCACTCACTCACTCACTCACTCACTCACTCACTCACTCACTCACTCACTCACTCACTCACTCACTCACTCACTCACTCACTCACTCACATATATATATATAACAAGACAATATGCAAATAAGGTAATACTAATAATTGTCTCGGTTCCCCGTATGAAAGTGGCTTGCAACTTACTGCTGGTCAAATCAGTTTATTTCTCGTTTTGCATAGTATTACATTCCTCTTCTTTTTTTTTTGTATCTACCTTTTTCTCCTTTTTCTGTGATTTTTCTCCCCAGCCCAATTTTACCTCGTGCCAATTCTCCCTCCCCTGTCCTGATCGTTGCTCGCATATGCCCCCACTGGCCGGTTGTAGGGAGGATAGGAGCCTTGCATCACATGTCCCCTCCGATACATGTTTGTGGAGGCAGCCTGTCACATCTTTTCACCTGCCAGTGCGGACTCTCATTTGGCGAGGAGTAACGTGTAGGAGGCTCACACTGCCCCCGCCATTTTTCCTGACTTTTCTGTGCAGGTGCCCCAACCGACCTGTAGGAGTCGCTGTTCACAATGACCAGACTACCACCCTTCGACTTCCCACCCGCTAACTCTGCCAATTGAGTTAGTATGACGGCCGGACCAAGCCAGAGGCAACGCCGACAGCCGGATTCGAACCCGGTGTCTCTTGCGTTGGTGACGAGTGCAATGTCCGCTGCGCCACCCAGCCGCCTCATTACATTCCTCTTCTATAAACGATCAAAAGTCCCACCGTAAGAGCTATGGCCTCATACGGGTCCATTATACCTTTTTGATTAGCGTCTTTCCTTCGAGCTAAGTTGAACTGAACATTTCACTGTCAAAAGCGCAAACGTAAACACGGTTGTGTTGCAACACGGTTTTCAAAATAAAGGTCACATATACACATACCGTAGTAGGCCTCTTATCAATTCTTATAATAAAAGTCCCGGATATACAAACCAGTAACATCACAAATATGAATTGGGTAATTACCCATAAAAATAATAAACCTTTCATGGGGTTATTTACAACAATAATAATAATTAATTTGATTTCTAAAGCACTTTTCATTGTGAAACAAAGGTATGAGAGTATGCAATGCAACAGAGTATGCAATGCAATGGTGTGTGTGTTGTGATCTCATTCAAGGAGTACTACAAGTGGGGTGGGCGTTTTCTTGGACTTATCAAAGGCCTTTGACACCATTGACTTCACTATTCTACTTGGGAAACTACACCATTATGGCATAAGGGGTCTGGCTCTCAACTGGTTCAGTAGCTATTTACATGGTAGGCAACAGTACGTCGATATAAACAATCACAAATCAATAAAAATTGACATCAAATATCGGGTCCCCCAGGGGTCAATTCTAGGGCCTTTACTATTTATTCTTTATATAAATTACTTTGTCAACTCATCTGAACTTCTGCACAAAGTAATATTCGCTGATGACACTAATTTGTTTCTGTCACATAAATCCACTCGAGCTACAAGATCTACTCAACACAGAACTACAAAAAGTGGACACCTGGTTTAAATGCAACAAATTATCACTTAATCTCAGCAAAACAAACTTTATTGTCTTCCACTCAAATTGGATGCGCACACATCACATGTGCATAAAAATAAATGGAAAGGAGCTGTCAAGAGTGGTGTCCACAAAATTCCTGGGGGTCGTCATCGATGAGTCACTCAACTTCAAATGCCACATAAAATATCTACAAACAAAACTGTCCAAATATGTTGGCTTATTCTGCAAAATACGTCATTTTCTTCCCTTGCCTGCCTTTCTCACTTTATACAAAACCTTGTATGAACCCCTCATTAATTACTGCAATGTCATATGGTGCAACACTTACCCCAGCCATCTCAAGAAACTAGAAAGCTTACAAAAGAAAATACGAGTACTGTCATGGTCCGGGTATAGAGCGCCCTCAAAGCCTCTGTTCCATCGCTTTGGTCTCCTGAGGCTCGCTGAATTTAACATTCATCAAAACGCATCAATTATGTATCAAGTTGTCAACAACATGCATCACAGACTGTCTGAGCTTGTCCCAGTCTGCCAACCACTGCACATCCACAACACAAGAAATAAGCATCTTATATTTGGCAAGAGGAGAAGACTCAATTGTGCTAGCCTAAGCATAGCATGCAGGGGTCCACAGATCTGGAACAAGCTTGACGAGAATCTGAAAATGACTAAAACCTTTAAAACATTTAAAAAATCACTGAAAGAGGAACTGCTTAAATCATGTCTCTAATTAAAATTATAACGTAGGAATACAATTTGTCTGTATTATGTTATATGTCAGTTAGTAGGTAGGTGTGTAAACCTACCCACGTTGTATGTTTGGTTTTGTTTTGTTTTTTGTTTTATTGTTTTGTTGTTTATATTCTGTTTATATCTGTGTTCAGGCTCCCTCCAAAAGCTTTCAATAGCTTCTTGGGAGACCTGGCACATGCACACAATTGCGACATTGTTATATCACATGAGGATACTTACATGTAATGTATCGTGTGTGTGTGAATAAATTCATTCATTCATTCACACACACACACACACACACAGTTTGTTGTTTTTAATCTTAAATCTAGTCTGGTAAAAACGCACCTTATCATCCATAAGTGTGATCGTTTTGTCTTCTTCTTCATTATCTCCAATAGTTTGCTCGCTTGCATTGCAGTTCGTTGCTACTATTGTGCCCAGCAGTGAACGATCAAACCCCCCCCCCCCCCCCCCACACTAAACTAGCCCAGTTCAAAAGGTAGGCGATACTGCCACCTATCGGGATTCGATCGTCATTTCAATTATAAGTTACTCAGAGGTCCCAGGAAGACTCACAAAGGTCTGCGTGAGTGTTTAGAATAATAATAATTAAAAAAATGAAAAAAGAGCTATCTCGTTTTGGCGCTCAATGAGTTAAAGTGCAACACCATCCATTAGGCTGGAGAACAATAAGATGTGTTGGAGGCTGATGTCTGTGAGACACGCCCCTCTCTCTCTCTCTCCTGTGAGGCATTCCCCTTTCTCTCTCCTGTGTGGCACGCCCCTCTCTCTCCTGTCAGGCACGCCCCTCTCTCTCCTGTCAGGCACGCCCCTCTCTCTCCTGTGAGACACGCCCCTCTCTCTCTCTCTCCTGTGAGGCACGCCCCTCTCTCTCCTGTGAGGCAGTGAGGCGCGGCCCTCTCTCTCGTGTGAGACATGCCCCTCTCGCTCTCCTGTGAGACACACCCCTCTCTCTTCTGTGAACCCCTCTCTCCACCTGGCTGCATGGCCCTATTCATTCCTCATGTCTAGTTTACACACACTCACTCTTTGCCTCATCTGTCTCTCCTCTCCAGTCAGAGGTCTCCAGGGCTGTCTGGCTGCCGCTAATTACCTTGTTGTCTCATCAAAGGAAACTTCAGTGTTGCCTGACCTGGAGTGAGATCCTGTCTGAAGGGCAGACAACACTCGGAAGTCTTTCACTCATTTGTGTCTGTCTATTGCTCCCCCTGCCAAGGGTAGGCAAACTTAGCCTGAACCCTTTTCAGAACTAAAGCGCGGTTTCATAGCGTGTGTCTCAAAATAGTACCCATGTTTCCCATTGTTGGATTCTGATCAATCAGCCAGTATCACGTCTTCGTCTGTTTGGCTTGTGTTTTCCTCTCCATCCACCGACCTCTGCGTTGTGTATTGTTTCTCTCCGACGTCTTCTCATACTGGCTGTACAATCCTTATCTTTCCCCGTTAATGCAATCCGCAACCATAATAATTCACCACCTTCGTAAGAATTCGACACCTTGACAGCATGATACCTTTCTTGGAAGAGCGTTGTTTATTAAATAAACAAAACCTCATAATCAGATGGGAACCAATTCGTATTGTCCTTGAAAAGTATTCTAATGATCTCTCCTGTAACCCCGCTCGGGGATCCTTGCGTGGCACTTCTCTCGTGCTGTCCCCCCCCCCCCCCCCTCTCTGTGATGAGAGGAGGGAGCCGTCTCAAAGTCTCTGATGGTTCCTCAGTCGTTCTTAGTCGTTCGTGGTTGCTCTTGGTCTCAGTCTAGTCTGCCTTACACCCGGAAACACTGTCGGATTTATAGGATCTTCGTCATAGCAACGCCGGCCTCGCCCCTCTCCTGGTTACTATGTGCCGCTGCCATGACAACAGCTTTAACCTTTAAACACACATTTTAAACGTCTGTTTCATTAATGATGTCAAACCTCTCTCCCTCGCTCCTGTGCCTGTGCCGTTCGTATCAGCTTGATGATGTGCTGTGGAATGCAAACATTCTCTGCTCTGCTACCACTGACTGCCAGCCACTAGACCGCTATTCCTCCACCGTTCAAACCGTCAGCATGCACAGCTCCCTCTCTATATATCAGTTATAAACCAAATATACATTGAAAAAACACATTTCTTTCACCATGAACATTAATTTATGCTTCATGGTAGGGGTGGGCGTGAGTAATCGATTGATCGATTACTCACGGGTCACGGCTATGAGAAAACTCAATCTTAAATTATTTACTAGGACGCACTTTTTTACGATGCCAGCTTGAGAGAATTCGCTGTAGCCAGCTAGCGTTGATGCTATTCAATGCTATCAACATTAGCTAAATAATAGCTAACCAACGAAATACAATGACGGTAACCAACTAACGTTAATGCCATTCAGAATGTATAACATAGCTACAACACACAATAACGTTAATACAATTACATCATTGTTTACAATGAACGGGTGCGGCTAGTCGAAAGGACTGGACACAGGGACAAGTTAAACATAAATTAATTTAATACAACAGGTAGTTTCGAGCTGCGCTGTCGTGCCTAAGCACCACAGGGCTATTCTATTATATACGACTTTGACGCACTGCTGATTTAAAATCGGCAGCTCTTCCGCCTCATCGTCGATTGCCTGTAGCTGCATCTAACATTAGCTAACGTTAAAACTAACCTAAAGTTAGTTGTTCACCAACAATCTCAACATTTATTTTAGCGTTAGCTCAAAAACACAGAACCGGACGACACAAGTTGTCCGCCTCATAGATAGGTTCCGCTAGCGATAACAACAATACTTCCGGTCGGGGGGTTTCAAAATAGAAGAGCAAAGTCTAAAACACCGGAAAAGACGTTTATTTTGTACAGCGTTTTCCTCCGCGAGTAATCGAGTACATCATGCGATCAATCGATCTAGATTGTTTTGTAAAATACCCATCCCTACTTCATGGCTTTCACTGTCTTATCACCCTCTACAGTTCCTCTCTGATAATGTGTCCAGTATGTGCGTGTTGGCGTCACTTGTGGCTGTCACTGTTTATTGGTAAAGCAAGCATGAAAAGTCCCCATCTGTCCAGGTCGTCCGAGGAGACTCTTCCAAGGCATCTGTAGCTTCTTAGGCACCAGTGAGTCCCGGAAGTGAGGAGAGGAGATCTCTGTGTAATCATTGGGTCTTTAGAGGCTTTAGAAGGAGCCGCAGCAGCCTGCTCTGCAGAGACTAAGAAAACAAGAGCGTATGCAATGGGCTTAGTTCATGTTATTCCCCAGACCAGCCTGGCTAGACCCGGTTCAACCTGGCATACATACCCCGGGTTCGGCCTGGCTTGGCCCGGTTCAGCCTGCTGTGTATGACCAGGCAGAACAAACACTGCGGAGCGGGTGCTACCGTTCAGCACAGGAATGAGAGGGAGAGAGGGGGAGGCTGAGGTTAGACGAAGAAGGGAGGGAATACTGAATCGAGAAATGGAGCAGAGGAAAGAGAACGGATCTAAGGAAGAGGGAAATGAGTAAGAAGACTGAGATGTTGAGACAGAAGACGAGAGGAGACACAGAAAGTAGGAATAACTAGAGGGACAGAGGGAGGTTTATAGTTGGGAGAGGAGCTAGGCTAGAGGGGCCAGGCTAGAGGGGCAATGGGTGAGAGGGAAAAATGGTGGAGAAATGTACATTATAAAAAAGTAACTGTAGTAGATTTCATTCACGTTTTTTTGCTGCACGCCTGGTGATACTAAATCCAGATTGCTATTGGAAAGGGGAGATTTGGCCCGATCTATAGATGTGCCACTTGGCCACAATAAGGTCATTTATAGGCCTGTTATTAGGGATGTCCCGATCCGATCATACAACTCATACTGAGGCCTTAGTTTTGGTTTTAAATTGCATATCATCATTCATTTATTTATTGTCACACAGAGCAGAAGAATTTTGCCAAAACAAACCAATAGTATCCAGCTGCAGAACGGCAGACCAGCCATAATCTCAGACCCAAATAATTCTTTTTTTTTATTTTATTATCTTTTAATCCCAATTTCTCACATTACATTCACCCTGAATGTTGACGTTATCCAGGTGAAAAATTAACTTCATTCAAGCGAGGCATTGCAATCCTTGACATAAATCATTTGATGTATAATTAAATCAAAGGAAATGCATTTGGATCTGAGAGTGTGGCTGGTCTGCCGTTCTGCAGCTGGATACTATTGGTTTGTTTTGGCAAAATTCTTCTGCTCTGTGTGACAATAAATAAATAAATGATGCTATGTAATTTAAAACCAAAATGAAGGCCTCAGTATGAGTTTAACACGTGAACATGGTCATGTTTGTTGAATAAAAAAAAAAGTAAAAAAAAAAGAAATTACTTTATTTTTTAAAACGTGATCGGGACATCCCTACCTGTTATTCTATATTCTATAATCCTATTTCAAATTGCATGTGTCCGGATGGCAGAACTCAGTACTGTATCTACAAAGCCTTCTGTTTAATCATCTTCCATTTATTAATTTGCTTAGATTTTTTTGTACACGTGATCTCAAGAAGGTGCTGAACGAGCTCAGCGGCAGTTTTTCATGTCTGGTCATTTTTAGCATGGTGTTATTCACCATCAAAGATGAGGAAAATTAAATAAAAGTATTGATATTCTCCTTTGGTTCATTACAATTTACTCAAGCCTAGTAACAGACACAATATTTCTGACACTGGGTACGTACCGAACCGTGGCTTCCGTCTACCGTTAAAGTTTAAACCCCTAGTTCCCACTGTAGCTACCTAGCTGTTCTACTGTGTCTCTTTGGTTCCTACTGTAGCTACCTAGCTGTTCTACTGTGTCTCTTTGGTTCCTACTGTAGCTACCTAGCTGTTCTACTGTGTCTCTTTGGTTCTTACTGTAGCTACCTAGCTGTTCTACTGTGTCTCTTTGGTTCCTACTGTAGCTACCTAGCTGTTCTACTGTGTCTCTTTGGTTCCTACTGTAGCTACCTAGCTGTTCTACTGTGTCTCTTTGGTTCCTACTGTAGCTACCTAGCTGTTCTACTGTGTCTCTTTGGTTCCTACTGTAGCTACCTAGCTGTTCTACTGTGTCTCTTTGGTTCCTACTGTAGCTACCTAGCTGTTCTACTGTGTCTCTTTGGTTCCTACTGTAGCTACCTAGCTGTTCTACTGTGTCTCTTTGGTTCCTACTGTAGCTACCTAGCTGTTCTACTGTGTCTCTTTGGTTCCTACTGTAGCTACCTAGCTGTTCTACTGTGTCTCTTTGGTTCCTACTGTAGCTACCTAGCTGTTCTACTGTGTCTCTTTGGTTCCTACTGTAGCTACCTAGCAGTTCTACTGTGTCTCTTTGGTTCCTACTGTAGCTACCTAGCTGTTCTACTGTCTCTTTGGTTCCTACTGTAGCTACCTAGCTGTTCTACTGTCTCTTTGGTTCCTACTGTAGCTACCTAGCTGTTCTACTGTCTCTTTGGTTTCTACTGTAGCTACCTAGCTGTTCTACTGTCTCTCTTTGGTTCCTACTGTAGCTACCTAGCAGTTCTACTGTGTCTCTTTGGTTCCTACTGTAGCTACCTAGCTGTTCTACTGTGTCTCTTTGGTTCCTACTGTAGCTACCTAGCTGTTCTACTGTGTCTCTTTGGTTCCTACTGTAGCTACCTAGCTGTTCTACTGTGTCTCTTTGGTTCCCACTGTAGCTACCTAGCTGTTCTACTGTGTCTCTTTGGTTCCTACTGTAGCTACCTAGCTGTTCTACTGTGTCTCTTTGGTTCCTACTGTAGCTACCTAGCTGTTCTACTGTGTCTCTTTGGTTCCTACTGTAGCTACCTAGCTGTTCTGCTGTGTCTCTTTGGTTCCTACTGTAGATACCTAGCTGTTCTACTGTGTCTCTTTGGTTCCTACTGTAGCTACCTAGCTGTTCTGCTGTGTCTCTTTGGTTCCTACTGTAGCTACCTAGCTGTTCTGCTGTGTCTCTTTGGTTCCTACTGTAGCTACCTAGCTGTTCTACTGTGTCTCTTTGGTTCCTACTGTACTATCTGTTGCTTCATGCCAATACACTGACATCCCTAAAGCCTTGATGGGTAGTTTGGTTAGAGAGAATATGTCCTTATAAAGATGCAGAAACCGCTCTGCAAGCTCCTCTGGGACACTCAACAGAAGCACTGTGGTTAGGAGGGATATATAGGGTTCACTTTGGTTGTGTGTGAAAAAGGGTGTGTGTTTCTGTATGTCTCTGAACAAGTTTCTGTCTAAGTGTTTTTCCGTCATCTTTTTGGTCTTTCTTTATAATCTCTTCTCACTTTCCTGTGTAAGTGTGTGTGTGTGTGTGTGTTTCCCCTCTGTAGTTACCCCCCCCCCCCCCCCCCCCCTGCTGAGCTGGTATGAACTGTGCAGTCTTGTGTGATTGCTGTGGGCCTCTGCACTGCTCCACTTTTACCCAGTAGTAGACGGGTTAAGTCAGTCGGACCTCTAGTTGTAACCCAACACCAAAGTAATGGTATGGATGTTATCATGACATGAGAACCATGATTGGTCCGAGGTAGTACCAGATGGTTTAACTCCATCCTACAGTCACATTGTATCAACTCTAGGTGTCTTGAAGAGCCTGGACTTGTATGTTGTTATATTTTGCATGGTAACTCTTAGTTGTCCAGTGAATGTTGGATTATCCTACATGATGCCTTAGGTGTGTTTTTGTCTTTTGCTTTATTTTGACCCATTTCTTGGGTTGTAAATGTAATATATTCTTGCTATGCTTTATTTGCATGTTAATCCTTAACTTCTGCCTACAAAACAAATTGTCCCTCTGGGAACAAGAAATTCTCTCCCTTTCTTTGGGAATCAGCAGTGAGCAATACAATATTAGTATGATATTAGACCCATGATATAACATTGTGATTTTTGCTGTACATTAGGAATTGCAATTAATTGTTGCAACCTTTTAATATTCAAGGGTGAAAACCTTCTGTGGGAATTAATAAAATGAGATATTCCTCGGCTCTGGCTCTTTTTGCGTGGCTGTAGTACACGGGCTACATCAGATGAACGGTGCAGGCAGAGGGCTGCAGTACACAGAGGCTACATCAGATGCACGGTGCAGGCAGAGGGCTGCAGTACACAGAGGCTACATCAGATGAACGGTGCAGGCAGAGGGCTGAAGAACACGGGCTACATCAGATGAACGGTGCAGGCAGAGGGCTGGAGTATGCAGGCTACATCAGATGAACGGTGCAGGCAGAGGGCTGAAGAACACGGGCTACATCAGATGAACGGTGCAGGCAGAGGGCTGGAGTATGCAGGCTACATCAGATGAACGGTGCAGGCAGAGGGCTGAAGAACACGGGCTACATCAGATGAACGGTGCAGGCAGAGGGCTGGAGTATGCAGGCTACATCAGATGAACGGTGCAGGCAGAGGGCTGAAGAACACGGGCTACATCAGATGAACGGTGCAGGCAGAGGGCTGGAGTATGCAGGCTACATCAGATGAACGGTGCAGGCAGAGGGCTGAAGAACACGGGCTACATCAGATGAACGGTGCAGGCAGAGGGCTGAAGAACACGGGCTGCATCAGATGAACGGTGCAGGCAGAGGGATGGCTGAAGTACGCAGGCTGCGTGAATACTTTCGGCAGCCCACTTGTCCTTCCGCATTGCTCTGATTGGCCGAGCGCGCGCACGCGCATGAGCCGCGACGCGGCCCTCAGCCAGGCAGCAATACTACGCTCCAGTTAACCTAATTTATACAAATGGAGTATTGTACGAATCATTAAAAAAATATACCGTTAACTGGAATATGTTGTTTCTTTACACATTATGTTGGATTATGTAATTGGTTTGTCATGACAAACCAATAAAAAAATCGCATCGACGGCTTCGCGGCTGCGTTGCGGGTCCACGACCCTCCGTGCTCCGATCGCCAGCGGGGAGAATATGCTGCCGCGAGCGGCATCGCTGAGCTCTGGTGTCCGCTGGACGAAGCCAGAGACGGTCTTATTATGGGGCTTATGCCGAGAAGCAGCCAGTAACACAACAGTGAACACATAGTTAAGTATGTTTAGTATATTTTTAATGATTTGTTACGGCGTAATCAATACTCCATTTGTATAAATTAGGTTAACTGGAGCCAGTGATGGCCAGTAGCTAGCTACAAGTAGCGACGCTACATAGCTTAACTACAATTCTCAGTAGCGTGATGGTAGCGTCGCTACTTTTGATTCAAGTAGCGGTGTCTGTAGCGCAGCTATTTTTAGAACGAAGTAGTGACGTAGCGATGAGGAAACGCTACAACGCTACTGTCGGGAGAAACAGTCTAGACTATAAAGATTTGTGAGGAGAAAAAAAAACTCCCTGTAGAAAAAAAAACCACTATGATTGGTTGGTTGGTTTAGATATGAGTATGACGACTCACGATTGGGTATGGTTAGGCCAAAACATTACGGGTAGGCCAATCAGAGGCAGGATAGGGCGGGACTCCAGCTCCGCAAACCAGGAAGTGAAAATCAAAACACAGACGTACTGAATGAATGAATGCAATTTAACGGATTACATGAACCAGTCCGCGCGAAATGGCAGAGGGGTTCGATGGCATTGATGAAGGTGATGATGTCAATAACAACAATGCCTCTCCATGGCCCTATCTGGACACATTTATGAGTTTGACTGAAAAAACGCCTAAAACATGCTGCTCTCAACTTCCCACACGACCAGCACTAACTTGAGAACACATTCAGGTGAGCTGATGAAAATCAACTGTTCCCAAACAGCACACAAGTCAGTACACTTTTTGTCAACAGCTTTAACTAACAGATAGCTGCTATCATGATGATGTTTCACTGTAGGCAGAAAATAGCAAGCCTTGTTGTTGAGTGAGTCCTACCTCCTTCCGGGTGTACTTCGCTCTCGGCCATCTCCTTCACTGATTGGTTGTTAGCTGTTGTGCGCAAGCACGTCATCACGTAACGTTGGTTGTTGTTAGTGAGTGTGCTGAGCCGAGGCTGAACGGAGCCAAGCTTGGAAAATCGATATATCGAAACTTTGCGACCACGTTTCATGTTTATTTCGAGGAAATAATTTATCGCGATAGTTATCGTTATCGTTTTATCGCCCAGCCCTAAGAGTAACTTGTAGTGTAGCTTGCTACATTTTCCAAGTAGCTTGCCCATCACTGACTGGAGCGTAGTATTGCTGCTTGGCTGAGGGCCGCGTTGCGACCAGAGCAATGCGGAAGGACAAGTGGGCTGCCGAAAGTATTCACGCACACAGGCTACATCAGATGAGCGGTGCTCTTGTCAATTTGGCCGATTTTAGCTTTTTGTTTGTTTAGATTCTGAAGTCATGCTTACCAGTGTTGTGTAGGGTTGAGTGAGAGTAGCAATAGTGATATTGGTTGCAATTAGTGATGCAGCAGCACGATATATCGGCCGCCGATATAATATCGGCTGATATGGCAGTTTTTTTACACATCGGTATCGGTCCGATATCAAGATAGGGCCGATATTAAAAAGAAAAGAAAAAAAAAGTTTTAATCATTTTCTTTTACATGTTTTGGCCTTAAATAGTTTCAAAATATCTGTCATTTCTGAAAATAAGTTACAAAAGTTAAAAAGAATATGCTTTTTGGAAAATAGCTCTTTATTTGATTATCATAAAAAAGTGTTTTCTATACAGAGATATCGACATCGGTAAATATCGGTATCGGCCAGAACCGCAATATTGTTATCGGTATCGGCCACAATTTTCACATCGGTGCATCACTAGTTGCAATAGTCATTTTGAGTCAGGAAATGCACATTGAATAAATGCAAACTGTATCAAGCCGTGCAGTAAAACCAAGCCTGCCTGCACTGATGCTCCCCTTGGCTTTGGTGGCAAACTAAATCAATGGACACTGGAAAATGAGCAAACTCTGTAATGTAACATTTACAGGTTGGAAGCTTCATCTTTTTCTTAAATTTTTCTTTTTTCAGAAATTGCCTAATATATTTTAATATATTTAATTTTACTGTAATTTCACTCTCTGTTAATTTCTTTATTGAGCTGCTTGGCGTGATTACTTTGACGCTCTCCCCAAAAGACGGTACAGCCACGCTTTGTTCTAACATGTTGTATTAACCCCTAACAATATAACATTAAAATCATGGCTGTTGTTGTTCCCCTTTTAACTTCCCATGGAAGCTTTCCCGGAAAGTTTCTGCCCCTTTGCAACCCTAGTTGTAAGGTGTCACTCTGCATTCCTGTTCCTTTAACTTGAGAAAGTAGTTATTATTATTCCTTGTGGCAATAGAATGTGAAAATCAAGAGCCATGCCATGCATCAATTATTCATTCTATATTTGAAGATCTTTATTAAAGGCCATTGTCTATTTTCAAGAACACCATTTGATAGAACTTCAAGGCATGAAGTCCAAATACCACACATTGTGAGATCATGTGACTCGTAAAAAAAAAATCTCTACTTGTGTTTCCTTGCCTCCACATGAGCGTGTGTGTGTATAGAAATGTCTGTGTGTTGTCGTCATCTCAGTATAGTTAGTCTTATTAACACATTGGGTGCCATGCAGTATGCCCATCTTTACCACTCTCTGCCAGTGCTGTAAGCCTATGGAGTGGCTCACCTTCTTTGCAGGGCTATAACTTCTTAAATATTATAGCTATATATATCGACATTACTATGGCCCATTCAACATCGGGTATCTATCGTTCCGGATGTGGGAACGTTATATTTTTCCATTCATGCATTGTCGTGTTAGTACCGTCGAGAATATAAGTATGTTTTTAGACTGTCATTCCTAGAACGCACGCTATAGGCCCCGACGCGTATTATACATTATCGATTGGCGTTTCGTCCCTATACACGCTATATAAACAATTTCAAATGCATATGATCGCTATACATTATGCTCCATCATGCGTGAAGGAAAGGGGGGGGGGGGGTCGTTTATGATTCCTTGATTGTCACTAACGGCTTTCTTTAGTAAGACACCATACGTTGATCGGACAGATTGCAATGAAATAAATGGACAATCGAGCTGGAAATAACATTAGATTCCTCTTACCTCTGGCCGATGCGTCTGGAGAAGAAAAATTCCAATTATTTGACATCGATCTGATGGATCCATTTTCCGTTTGTATGACCCCATGCAATTTGCATAGAGGCCAAACAGGTCCACTGACGACGCGGTCTCCCAAGTACTGCACAGCACCCTCTCTCACCTGGACCGACAGAAGGGGGGCTATGTGAGACTGTTGTTCATTGACTACAGCTCAGCGTTCAACACCATAGTCCCCACCAGACTGGTGGACAAGCTGATCGAGCTGGGTCTGAGCTCCGCCCTGAGCGCCTGGATACTGGACTTTCTGAGTGAAAGGCCCCAGGCGGTCAGGGTGGGGGGTCAGACCTCCAACACCATCACCCTGAGCATCGGGTCCCCCCAGGGCTGTGTTCTGAGCCCCCTGCTGTACTCACTATACACACATGACTGTGTGGCCAAGTTCAGCTCCAACTCCATAGTGAAGTTTGCGGACGACACAGTGGTGGTGGGGCTGATCTCGGACAACGACGAGAAGGCCTACCGGGAGGAGGTTGAGGTACTGGAACGCTGGTGCCAGGACAACAGCCTGCTCCTGAACATTGGTAAAACCAAGGAGCTGATCGTGGATTATAGGAGAGGACAGCAGGAGACACACACACCACTGAGGATTAACGGGGCTACCGTGGACAGGGTGAGCAGCTTTAAGTACCTGGGGGTCCACATCGCAGAGGATCTGACATGGACAACACACATAGACTCAGTCGTAAAAAAGGCGAAGCAACGCCTCTACCACCTGAGACAGTTAAGGAAGTTCAGAGTATCTGGGAAGATACTCCAGTCCTTCTACTCCGGGGCTGTAGAGAGCATCTTGACTGGAAACATCACTGCCTGGTATGGAAACAGCACGGCACAGGACAAGAAGGCCCTACAGAGAGTGGTGCGCTCAGCCGAGCGTACCACGGGTATTGCACTACCACCCCTGCAGGTTCTATACAACAAGAGGTGCAAATCCAGAGCCTGCAGAATAATGAAAGACCCACACCACCCCAACAACAGCCTGTTCATGCTGCTCAGGTCAGGCAGACGCCTGCGAACACCAGCTGCTAGGACAGAGAGACTTCGGCTCAGCTTCTTCCCCCAGGCCATCAGAGCCCTGAACACTGAACTCTCCACACACAAGCACACATGAGCACACGCACAACACACTCACTGTACACGCTCACACACTAGCAGCCACTTTAACATGAGCAGGCACACACTCATGCTGCACACACCCACACTTATGGCCACCAAGAAGGGTCACTTTAAAAATAGTATAGTATAACCGGAGATTGTATAAATTAGCATGTACAGAAAGACACTACCAAAGGACCCAGTATGTCCTCCATGCTCTGTAAATAACTTATGTACATATACCGATATGCCCTAACAAGTTACTTGTTTATTGCACAATGTTACTTGGTTATTGCACAATGTTGATTCTATTATGTTATTTGCGCATCGTTGCGGGCAAGACCACCCGCATTTCATTGTATACTTGTATGCCGTGACAAATAAATCTCTTGACTTGACTTGATTTGACTTGACGCAATAAACGCCGAAAGCATATTGATTCTTGCGTCTCGAAAGCGATCCAATGCACTCGAGGTGTGTATCTTGATCCACGTTACAACATATCTCTGGTGGAGATTTTTCCCCGATGCACCGAGCGCCACTTCCGGTTTAGAGTGGAGTGTAACTCGCTCGAAATCCACCAGGCGGCGGTATTGAGGCGTTGCAATATCAGACGGGGTCCAGCTGGCTCCCGGAGGCTTCCTGGATGAATTATGAATGCCAATAGCGAATAAAGGAAATAACGATCATAAAAACGAGTTTACTCGTTGTTGGCACTCAACGCATGGCACTCAAGCAGCGCTTCTTGCCCCGGTCTGCTCTCAGGTACCGACGAGACGGTTTGTATGGAAATGTCTGTGTCGTCATCTCAGTATGTTAGTTTTATTAAGCAGCGCTTCTTGCCTCCGTTTGCTCTCAGGTACCGGCGAGAGCGGAAAGAGCACTTTCATTAAACAGATGCGGATCATCCACGGGACGGGCTACACAGAGGAGGACAAGAGGGGCTTCACCAAGCTGGTCTACCAGAACATCTTCACCTCCGTGCAGTCCATGATCCGCGCCACGGAGAACCTCAAGATCCCGTTCAAGTATGAGCAGAACAAGGTGGGGAACGTCTTGGGGTTCTCTTGATGACCCTCCGCTAGACCTGTGCTCTGATGGTGTACATTATTGCAATTACAGCATGCATGATGTGTTCTTTTTTTTATATTCCTTTCATTGCAGTAGCACTACAAACTGTATGTATGGGTGGACGATATGTCATGCTAGGGCTGGGTGATATGGCCTCTAAATGATATCGCAATATTTTATGGCACGATACACTATTGCAATATTTTGACATTTCCTCTAAAGCACGTAAAAATGCTTGATTTAACCCTTTGATGCATACAGTCACGCCAACATGGTGATTATAATAGTCCCTGCAACACATGTCTGCATTAAACCATGAAGATGCTTTAAAAAATTATAGAATTTAGAAGTTTCAAAAACATCTAAGAGTAGTCTACTGACACACTAATACAGAATTTGTTTTATTAACATCTAAGCCAATTTATATAAAAACTCTTGGGTGCCTAAGACTTTTGCACAGTACTGTGTTTTCTATCCACTTTAGCCAAAAATACACACACACACACACACACACACACACACACACACATATTCCATTGCCGTTTCTGAATAAAAATAAAAATAAAATGTAGGGCTAACGTTTAAACTAGCTAAACTCTCTTCACTTCTCTCACACTCTCGTATCCTCTTTCCCCGTTTCCTCCAAACAATAACAAATACCGCCTCTGTCTCTGTGTGTGTGTGTGTGTGTGCGTGCGTGTATGTGTGTGTGTGCGTGTGTGACCTAAGTTGGGCGAGTGTGTGACTTTTTTCTGTGAGAGGGAGAGACGAAAGCGCTGCGCTAAAGCAAGTCTCATCTCAGCCGCGGCGGCTTAGAAACTGACGTGACAACATAATACTAGGCATATTAATACAAAACATCGCCATGTCCACGATACGTTTCAGAAGTGTATCGTTAATGCAACTGTACCCGATATTTATTTAATATCGTCATATCGCCCACCCCTATGTCATGCATGTATCACGCACCTACTGGTGCAATGTCGAGCATGACTATGCTTTTGAGTCTTCACAATATTGTGGCATAAGTAACAAAATATTTTAACAAGTGGTGCAATTAATTTACATGGTCAGTGTTCTACTGTGCAGCATTTTGCTTGACGGTTTCAACTTGACAATATAAACGTATTGTCCCAAATGTATTTCCTGTTGACAGTGTTTGCTAATATCAATAGCTAAATGGTGCATTTATATAGCGCTATAATACGACACTCAAAACTCACCTCTTCAACATGGCCTTTGATCCCTAACTTCCTACATTGAATGTTGTGTGTCTGTCTACCATGTTTGTTATTGTTGTTTTTCGCCCTATGTAAAGCGACCTTGGGTTTTATGAAAGACGCTATACAAAACCAAGTTATTATTATTATTACTGAAAATTGAGCTTTTAAAAAACTATTTAAAAAAAACTCTTCTTTTGCCTGTGTGGACGGGTGAAACGGAGCTAAAGTGAGCTTCTGGAAAATGCGAACATCATGCCCAATGGCCCATGTCCACACAATATGGATGTATATTTTTGAAAGTGTAGTATTGTCTCTGCAATCAGGACCATGGAGAGCTCCCTGCAGCCGGCCACCGGGTTAGTTCATAATGAGCCTTTTTCTGTTGATTTATAAAACACTGTTGCTGTGGACAGGAAGCTTTGGGGAAAATGGGGGGGGTGAGAAATGTGGACGTGTGCCCTCAGTTGAACTTAACCCTTTCACTGCCACACGACAGCCGGTTAACCCTTTCACTGTGACGATACAGAAGGTTAGCACTTTACTATTACACAACCGACGGTGATGCTCCATCATTAGCTCCGCGGATGCGGAGCTAATGGTGCTAATGATGGAGCATCGCCGTCGGTTGTGTGATAGTAAAGGGCTAACCTTCTGTCGCGTGGCAGTGAAAGGGTTAAGGGGAGCCGCCCTCTTGCTCTAATGAAATGTGTTGCAGCTGTAGCTGTAACTTCATCCATATGATGTCATCAAAGCACTGGACCCTCGACCCTCTCACCCCCCTGGCCCTGACCCCCCCCCCCCCCCCCCCCTGGCGTTACACAGGCCCAACAATACAGCCAGGGCCTGATCCCCCTGGCGTTACACAGGCCCAACAATACAGCCAGGGCCTGATCCCCCTGGCGTTACACAGGCCCAACAATACAGCCAGGGCCTGATCCCCCTGGCGTTACACAGGCCCAACAATACAGCCAGGGCCTGATCCCCCTGGCGTTACACAGGCCCAACAATACAGCCAGGGCCTGATCCCCCTGGCGTTACACAGGCCCAACAATACAGCCAGGGCCTGATCCCCCTGGCGTTACACAGGCCCAACAATACAGCCAGGGCCTGATCCCCCTGGCGTTACACAGGCCCAACAATACAGCCAGGGCCTGATCCCCCTGGCGTTACACAGGCCCAACAATACAGCCAGGGCCTGATCCCCCTGGCGTTACACAGGCCCAACAATACGGGGTTCTACAGGGAAACCCTTTTAGTAGCATTTTGCTCAGAAAACAAAAGGATTTAAAGAGCATTATGTGCCACTTGATCTTCAAGGAAAGATGAAAACCCAGCAACACGGTTTGTAACTTTAAAGTTACACAATGTCTCCGTATTCTCCAAGTGTTGCACTTCTTCAATTGTAACGATTCACACACGTCGATACACGCACCTTGAAGAGCTGCAAGGTTGAGGACACTGTTTCTCTTTCCATCTTGAGACTTACGTTTCTTTGATGTGCTTTGGAGCATATTTACATTTAGAAGCACATGGAAGAAAAGGTCCCTGTTGATCCATGCAATGTATCTATATATCGTTCAATTTTTTTTTTTTTTTTTTCAGTACAGTAATTTGTTACATTTAGTTTCACTAAGTTAGGAAAGTAATGTTTTAAGTCAAGCCTGATGTTGCCTTGCACAAAAGAATGACCCCAGTCTCTTCCACACAGTGACAGTGAGGCATACAGTTTATTAATTGAATGAATGAAGTTTATTTTCTGTCTTTGTTTACAACAAATCAAAAACACACTTGTGATCCTTTACAATTCTTAAAAACAAAATATATTTTAATATAAAAAAAACTTGGATTAAAATGTTTTCTTTTAACTTTTTTGGAGAACAAATGGGTATCGGATCGGATCGGTATTGGCCGATACCCAAACCCAGGTATCGGTATCGGGACTGAAAAGGTCGGATCGGTGCATCCCTATTCAGAATGTCCCTGTTGATCCATCCGGTCTCACCCAGCAGCACATCACCTCTTTCAGCTCCTTCCCTCAGGGAGGAGATACCGGTCCATACATGCGAAGAGTTCAAGATTTATTAACAGCTTTTTCCCCCAAGCAGTCAGACTGTTAAATTCTCATTGACTGTCCCCTCACGTGCACCGTGCACGTTACCTGGACTTGATAACCACTATGTTCACCGCTCATCATGCACCACTCTATTCTATTCTATTCTCTTCTCCTTGTTCTCTCAGTGAAAGGTTCTCCTTGTGTTCTCTCAGTGAAAGGTTCTCCTTGTGTTCTGGTTCTCCTTGTGTTCTCTCAGTGAAAGGTTCTCCTTGTGTTCTCTCAGTGAAAGGTTCTCCTTGTGTTCTCTCAGTGAAAGGTTCTCCTTGTTCCCTCAGAGTAACGCCCTGTTGCTGCGGGAGGTGGACGTGGAGAAGGTGTGCTCGTTTGAGCAGCCGTACATCAGTGCAATAAAGATGCTGTGGACCGACCCGGGCATCCAGGAGGCCTACGACCGCCGGAGGGAGTACCAGCTCTCTGACTCCACCAGATAGTAAGTCTTAAAGGATCTATACAGGAGGGAGGACCAGCTCTCTGACTCCACCAGATAGTAAGTCTTAAAGGATCTATACAGGAGGGAGGACCAGCTCTCTGACTCCACCAGATAGTAAGTCTTAAAGGATCTATACAGGAGGGAGGACCAGCTCTCTGACTCCACCAGATAGTAAGTCTTAAAGGATCTATACAGGAGGGAGCACCAGCTCTCTGACTCCACCAGATAGTAAGTCTTAAAGGATCTATACAGGAGGGAGCAGCAGCTCTCTGACTCCACCAGATAGTAAGTCTTAAAGGATCTATCCAGGAGGGAGAACCAGCTCTCTGACTCCACCAGATAGTAAGTCTTAAAGGATCTATACTGGCGGGAGCACCAGCTCTCTGACTCCACCAGATAGTGAGTCTTAAAGGATCTATACAGGAGGGAGGACCAGCTCTCTGACTCCACCAGATAGTAAGTCTTAACGGATCTATACAGGAGGGAGGACCAGCTCTCTGACTCCACCAGATAGTAAGTCTTAAAGGATCTATACTGGAGGGAGGACCAGCTCTCTGACTCCACCAGATAGTAAGTCTTAAAGGATCTATACAGGAGGGAGCACCAGCTCTCTGACTCCACCTGATAGTAAGTCTTAAAGGATCTATACAGGAGGGAGGACCAGCTCTCTGACTCCACCAGATAGTAAGTCTTAACGGATCTATACAGGAGGGAGTACCAGCTCTCTGACTCCACCAGATAGTAAGTCTTAAAGGATCTATACTGGAGGGAGCACCAGCTCTCTGACTCCACCAGATAGTAAGTCTTAACAGATCTATACAGGAGGGAGGACCAGCTCTCTGACTCCACCAGATAGTAAGTCTTAAAGGATCTATACTGGAGGGAGAACCAGCTCTCTGACTCCACCAGATAGTAAGTCTTAAAGGATCTATACTGGAGGGAGGACCAGCTCTCTGACTCCACCAGATAGTAAGTCTTAAAGGATCTATACTGGAGGGAGAACCAGCTCTCTGACTCCACCAGATAGTAAGTCTTAAAGGATCTATACTGGAGGGAGTAGCAGCTCTCTGACTCCACCAGATAGTAAGTCTTAAAGGATCTATACTGGAGGGAGGACCAGCTCTCTGACCCCACCAGATAGTAAGTCTTAAAGGATCTATACTGGAGGGAGTAGCAGCTCTCTGACTCCACCAGATAGTAAGTCTTAAAGGATCTATACTGGAGGGAGAACCAGCTCTCTGACTCCACCAGATAGTAAGTCTTAAAGGATCTATACAGGAGGGAGGACCATCTCTCTGACTCCACCAGATAGTAAGTCTTAAAGGATCTATACTGGAGGGAGGACCAGCTCTCTGACTCCACCAGATAGTAAGTCTTAAAGGATCTATACTGGAGGGAGGACCAGCTCTCTGACCCCACCAGATAGTAAGTCTTAAAGGATCTATACTGGAGGGAGTAGCAGCTCTCTGACTCCACCAGATAGTAAGTCTTAAAGGATCTATACAGGAAGGAGCACCAGCTCTCTGACTCCACCAGATAGTAAGTCTTAAAGGATCTATACTGGAGGGAGTAGCAGCTCTCTGACTCCACCAGATAGTAAGTCTTAAAGGATCTATACAGGAGGGAGTACCAGCTCTCTGACTCCACCAGATAGTAAGTCTTAAAGGATCTATACTAGTAGAAAATTGAATTCATGAGATTATTTCATGCTATGATATGATGTGATATTTTTGGACTACTTTTCCACATGCCAAAATGCTACCAAATATCCCTGCTAAAACATAATTTTGTATGTTCATTAGACAATTCAAATGTCTCATCCATAAAACATATTCTCTGCTACGCTTTCCCCCCACAAAAGAATTTCAGATGTGTTTGACAGCTGTTTGAGTGCTCTCTCTCCCGCCTCTCAAGTGAGAACGCTTTGACAAAGAAATTGGTTCTTTGTATTCAAATTATGAACAAAAAGCCTTTCTTATCGTAAATGTTTTTATTAAATTATTGTAAGCTGATGCGCTGACTTTGTCATATCATATGACACGTGGTCGCGATTAAATGAAACTTAACTGCAGGCCTCCTGTTATACAACCTGTTGGTAATATATATAATGGTAAGCAAAACAAAATGAAGGCTCATGGTTTTGGTGAAACTACATGGCTGCAACAAGTAGTGATACAGTACTGGTTTACAGAACTAAAGGTTTACAGGGCTGCACTACTAAAGTATTTCTTATAAGCCCTGGCTGCATATTAGCCTAGTTTAGCACAATGAATGGAAGTGGACAGTGCCGGTTAGCCTAGGCATTGTCCAACTAACACCTCTCCCGAATGCTAACCGACGCTGTCCACTTCCATACATTGTGCTAAGCTAGGCTAACGTGCAGCCAGATAGCTTTCTACTGAACGCACAGAGAGGAAACTGGTATCTATCTTCTTGTCTCTCTCTGGAGAAGACGGTAAGCTAATTTCCCAAAATGTTGGCGTGTTCCTTTAAGACCACTATACTGGAGCCTTAAAGACTAACATACTAAAGATTGTAGCCATATCACCAGCCTTAAGGCCACGTTACTGCAGCCTTAAAGACTAACATACTAAAGGTTTTAGCCATATCACCAGCCTTAAGGCCACGTTACTGCAGCCTTAAAGACTAACATACTAAAGGTTTTAGCCTACTATATCACTGCTAGTTCAAGGCCTTATTAAATATATAGAATTATAGACTGACTGTATTGCTGGTGGAACATTTCCAGAAGCCTGTCCTCTGGTTGCATTGGTTCATCCAGTAAATCCATTTTTATTAAGCTATCAACATGTCCACTGCCACCTGCCGCCATCGTCATATAAAGCCGTCATATAATGGCTCCATGATCGTAACATCCAGATTATTGCTTCTATGATAAATCATAGAACTCACAGTGGTGTTATACATTGCATTATTCAATATTCCTGAATCTGCAATATACCTCATAATCGTTCATAGTCCCAGCCTTGTGTAATGATCCCTGTCAGGCCAGAAGAGGGTGAATCGCTCCCTCTGCTGCAGAACGTTGCAGCACTTCTTCACAAAACACTGCTGGATCTACTGCAATGAGACAATTCAAGTAGAAAGTAACCTTACTATTTACCACAATAGGGAGGTGTAGTGGTTACGTCATTTTCGTTTTTTCCTGTTCCACCCTCTGTTCCACTTAATGTATTTCCCCATTAACCATTTCTAAATCGGCTCGTTTTAGATAAATAAAGCATTAACGTTGGCATGGTGTACCTTTCTGTGCGTATTTATCCACAATCTATAGCTCAACATGAAAATATTCGCAATTAATCGTAAAGGTAGCAAAACAACAAAGTTTATGTTTTCGTTCGCTGGGAAACTACACGGCTATTTGGCGCTGCTGACTGACGTCACCACAGCGTAGCCTCCTGCCTGTAGTCACAGACCTAGGATCAGATTTCCCTTACATTCCATAAGCTTAACAATTCGTACAATGGGAAAATAACTGACCCTGAATCTGTGGCTAGTATCTGTTTCACCCAACACTAGTGCTCCGGTGATCATAGCCATTTATCTCTAAAGCTATAACCACTATTTGTAAAAGCCACAACCACGTTACCATATTTGTATTTATAATTAAAATCGTATAACATTATTTCGCTGCATATTAAATCACTGTAAATACTAATGTAAATCATTGTTTCGTTGTACATATTGTGTATAGTTTATAACGTTAATGTTTTTTACATGATGTTAGTAGCTAGCTAGCTTGCTAGCCGGCATTCCCGAAACTCCTAACGTGCCCCGATTTAAAATGGTTCTCTCCTCTTTGTATACCTTTGTCCTCACAAACAAAGTATTCTGCCAGGGAACTTATGGACACGACTGGAGTAGTAGTTATAAGGTTTTTGAGCTTGTAACATTGTAGCTAGCTAGCTTGCTAGCCGGCATGATGCGTGTGCAGTGCTTGCCCCACGGGTCTGAGAAGAGGACCTGCACATTTTACTCGTTCCCGAAACTCCTCTACATGCCCCAATTTAAAATGGTTCACGACAGTAGACATTGCTAACGTCTAGTACGTTTAGCTAAGTAAACTTAACGTTAGCTAGCTAGCTAGCTTGATATCAGCTTGCCGTGACGTTGTTTTGGCGACAGCCTAACAGGCTGCCTACTGGCTACTGAACAACAGGCTGCCTACTGGTAAATGTAGTTCTTTTTTTATGACAAATTAAAACCCTTATAACTACCTTTTATTTCAACCAAAAATGCTTAAACAATAATGTTAGTGGTAGAAGGGAACTCATTTTGTGCAAAAATGGAAAGCTTGCCAATGTTCATGCGGCAGAATTGTTACAATAGCCGATAATCCATTTTCCCCAATGATACATCCCTATACGGGTGGAACAACCAGTGACGTCAGGCTACACCTCCCTATACTGACCCAAGTGTTTAATTTGTTCAGCTTCATCGATATATTTGTTTTATTTTCATAGAAAAAACGAAATAGTGCTTCGAAAAGTACTTGAAAGTCCTTGAATTTCATTTTGCAATGTCTGGGAACCCTGCACGAGGCCCCAGACTAGCTGTGAACACCAGACATACAGAGCATTATGGTTCTTTTAACCTTTTGTAGTCGTAGTTTGTTTGTGGGCTAAAAACGGCAAAAATAAATTCTAGAGCAAAGCTAAATTCATGTTTCTACATAATAATTATTTTTGAAACGATTGAAATGGAGTGCTTTTGTTTATGGGGCAAAATAGTTGAGAATCACGTCTTAGAAAGCTGCCATCAACCATGTTTCTGAGGGGAAATTAAGTCATGGATTAAACAGGGAAATATACTGTATCCATCAGCCACCCCTCCAGAACTCTTAGGAATGGGCTCACCTGGGTATATCTGGACTGATCCACTTGCTGTTGGTGGGGGTTTATCATGCTTCACTCTTTCTTTTTCTCTCTCCCCCTCCTGTTGTCCTTCCTGTCTCTAGCTATCTAAGAGATCTGGATCGTATTGCAGAGCCGTCCTATCTACCGACCCAACAGGATGTGCTTAGGGTTCGAATCCCGACCACAGGGATCATAGAGTACCCTTTCGACTTGCAAAGCATCATTTTCAGGTAGAAGATGAACTCCACTACCTTGATTAACCCCCGTCCACCCGAAGCTTGTCTGCCTTACTGGTGTTGTCTGTTCCCCTAAGAGCCACAGTGTCCTTGTCTGTGTCGAAAATGTACGTCAGAATGACGTTTTAAAGCAACAATTGTGTCCCCTTTGTGTTATTTGTTTGTTTTTTAATCCCCAAAGGTAGGGTACCGATTCCTTTTTATTATATATATATATATATATATATATATATATATATATATATATATATATATATATATATATATATATATATATATATATATATATATATATATATATCCATTTAGTTTCTAATTATTATAAATTCACTTCAGCCTAGGATTTGGCATAGTGAACAGTACTAGATGCACAATTTTGGATGGTGTTCACAGAGGCCATCAGTGTGGTTACATTAGAGCAGAGAATCCTCTGCATACAGTAGTTTATGACTAGTGGTGCAGATGCTTCAGAAACCCAGTGCATGCTGGGAGGAGGGCTCTGTCCCAATACATCCACTAAATCAAATCAAATCACATTTATTTAGCCAATGGGGAAGAGGTGGCGGGTGGGGAGTGAATTCTATTTGATTAATTCTTAGTTAGTGCTAAGACACTCTGCTTGAATATTGTGATGGACGTTTAGTCCCAGTGTATTGGTGGCATAAACCTGCATTGCTTCTCTGTGTAGCTCCCAGGACTTGGCATAGAGCAAGCGATTCAACACTTGTCATCAGGACGCAGAACAGCCTCCTCCTCCTCCTCCTCCTCCTCCTCCTCCTCC
>NC_140167.1:87788866-87983866 GCF_963971535.1 Notolepis coatsorum
AGAAATATCGAATAAAAGAAATAATGATGAAAACCTGACTATACTCGGGTCTGGCGCTGAGCGGTTGGTGAGTTAACCCGACTATCCTCGGGTCTGGCGTCCATTGAGTTCAAATTAAAAAGAGTGCTTGGAAAAGTACTTGAAAGTCATTTAATTTCATTTTGCAATGTGTGGGAACCCTGTATTTATGAAGCTTCTCTATATAATACTGATGACAGTCTTAGGGAAGTTTTAGGGATGTCTTGGGGTGGCTACAAGTAATCGATTGCTCTAGTTCTTGTTTAATTACCACCTACTAGTAAATACTAACCAGAATTTGCATATTGCTTCCGTTTTATCCGAGACTGGTCTGGAAAATGTTTTTGTTTTTAGATTTTTTTTCCACACCCTGCATCATGCAGTTAACAGTTGAATCCACGTGGTTATTGATATGCTGTACGTTTTCTGTGGAAGTCATCAAGACTGTTCTGGGCTTCAATATGGCAACAAAATACATCTAATTTCCAGGAGTTATTCTGGAAAGAAATACAAGCAATGTCAAACTACAGTACAGCCAGACATTCCAGCCTGACACTAGTATAATGTTACAATTATCTTTTGTGTGTGTGTTCACTTTGAAAAGTGTACCGTTTCCGTTTGAACATCCAGCCTATGTGGATTGCAGTTAGTTGCGTGCTAAAGCAAACACGCAATTGGCCATATGCTCGGGAACAGGGTGGACAGGAACCCAACCTGAGCATGACATGAGAACAAAACGACCACCGTGTTAATATGGTCAATGAGTCATGATTCTGACCATGATTCTGTTTTTCTTTTCCCCTCTCTCTCTGCCCTATGTCTTTTCCTATCTTTATCTGCTCTATGCATATTTTCTTCTCTGCTCCATGCATCTTTTCCTCTCTCTCTGCATATTTTCCTCTCTGCTCTATGTATCTTTTCCTCTCTCTCTGCCCTATATATATTTTCCTCTCTCTCTCCCCCTATGTATATTTTCCTCTCTCTCTCTCTCTGCTCTATGTATCTTCCTCTCTCTCTGCATCAGAACCGTATGGAGGAGAGTAAGGCTCTGTTCAGGACCATCATCACGTATCCCTGGTTCCAGAACTCCTCCGTCATCCTGTTCCTCAACAAGAAGGATCTTCTGGAGGAGAAGATCATGTACTCTCACCTGGTCGACTACTTCCCAGAGTTTGACGGTGAGTGTTCTGTTTATTAACCAGGCTACAGTGTGGGGCTGAAGTTTATTAACCAGGCTACAGTGTGGGGCTGAAGTTTATTAACCAGGCTACAGTGTGGGGCTGAAGTTTATTAACCAGGCTACAGTGTGGGACTGAAGTTTATTAACCAGGCTACAGTGTGGGACTGAAGTTTATTAACCAGGCTACAGTGTGGGGCTGAAGTTTATTAACCAGGCTACAGTGTGGGGCTGAAGTTTATTAACCAGGCTACAGTGTGGGGCTGAAGTTTATTAACCAGGCTACAGTGTGGGACTGAAGTTTATTAACCAGGCTACAGTGTGGGACTGAAGTTTATTAACCAGGCTACAGTGTGGGACTGAAGTTTATTAACCAGGCTACAGTGTGGGGCTGAAGTTTATTAACCAGGCTACAGTGTGGGGCTGAAGTTTATTAACCAGGCTACAGTGTGGGGCTGAAGTTTATTAACCAGGCTACAGTGTGGGACTGAAGTTTATTAACCAGGCTACAGTGTGGGGCTGAAGTTTATTAACCAGGCTACAGTGTGGGACTGAAGTATGACCCAGTGTCTCCCGTCATTCAGTCCATCTATCCCACAATGCGAAGTGTTTAACATCCTCCTTTGCAGTTGGCAAGTGTTGGCGCTACCATTCGCTACATCAAAGCTAATGTTGGGGAACGAATGTTACAGACAATGCTAGTTGCTGTTAATCAAAGCATTTTTATGAACACTAGCTAGTTCCTCATTGTACCTGTTTTAACCTGGCGGCGGTGGCTCAGGAGGTAGAGCAGTCGTCTGGCAATCCGGAGGTTCCCGGTTTGATTCCCGGGCAGCGTGTCGAAGTGTCCTAGACACTTAACCCCTAATTGCTCCCGATGAGCAGGTTGGCACCTTGCATGGTTGCCTCCGCCGTCTGTGTGTGAATGTGTCAGTGAATGTGTGAATGAATGGGTAAAATGTGAGTAACAAATTGTAAAGCGCTATATAAAAAAAGCAGCCATTATATACTGCATTGTTGTAGTACAAGACAATATGGAGTTATTAAGAAACTATTCAATTGAATGAATCCTTAAATCTAGATTTCATTAAAAAGTTAAGAGTCAAAAAGTCAAGTCAATATCTCTTGGGGATAAAGTCGATATCTCTTACACATAAAGTTGATATCTCTTACACATAAAGTTGATATCTCTTACACATAAAGTTGATATCTCTTACACATAAAGTTGATATCTCTTACACATAGTCAACGGACCTCATTCACCAACATTGTCTTAAGATTTCTCTTACGACAACCTCCTTGGAAGATCGTAAGAGAAAGCCGACGACAATTACCCAGCAACGCGATTCACCAATCCATGGAGAGGTTGTCTTAATTTGCCAAATGATCACAGCTGCGAACCCCTGAATGATCGTACGTCACTCATTCACAAACTGGAACGTGCGTTCCCGTTTACTTCATTTGCATACAGACATGCCCCTCCAGCTCATTATAATGCGAGGGCCGTGCTCAAAAAAGGATCGGCATTGCCCCGTATTCAACACGTAGCGAAGAAGCGCTTTGCGACAAATCAAAATTAGATTCGATTCAAATGTATTGTCATCATACAGCACACTATACCTATAGTGGAATAGACTATTAATATTCCATATTTATACCGTCTTGTTGCGCGCTCCTGGCCACCTGCCGCAGCGTGCGTGCACACACACACGTGCGTACTGTATAGTCTATGTGCGCAATGAATGAACAGTAGTCTTATATTATTCTAATGACTTGTTTTATTAGGAGATCGCAGATACTGTATGCACTGCCCTATAGTAGTTATACTGTAGAACTTACAGTACACATCTTAGCTTGACATCTTAACTCATTCAGAGCCACGCCCCTTTGACCATATTAGGGCTAGCGTGCCAGTAAGGAAGTCGATGGGAGGTCGGGAAATTTGCGAACGCCTAAACTATATCTTAAATTATGGCTATGGATCTAAAACACCCCTCGCTTATCAATGACTTGCTTGCAGTCAACATGTACGAAACGGATTGTTTTTTCATTGGTGCATTTCCGTTTTATACAGTTTTGAATAAGAGTATAGTTTGAGATTTGAGAATTCCAGAGAAATCCGCGATAATAGCCCTTTACTGGAATACACAAAACGTCAATATCTCTTACACATAAAGTCAATATCTCTTACACATAAAGTCAATATCTCTTACACATAAAGTCAATATCTCTTACACATAAAGTCAATATCTTACACATAAAGACAATGGGTCTCATTCTCCAACGGACTTAAGACAAAAAATGTGCTCCATTTAAAGGGGACATGTACTATAAATGTCATTTTTCAGTCTCTAGCATTGTATTATAGTAATAGGAGTTAGTATCAATGTGTTTTAGTGTCTAAATACCATATTGGCGGATTGCTCTGATTCAGCTCAGATAATTTCCTGCTCCAGTAAATTAGTCCATCCTGATTTGAAGGCCTGAGTCACGTCATTCAGGCTCTGGGTAGAAGACAGTGATGTGATTGGCCCTGTGGTTGTAGCTAATGCCCGCCCACAATCTACATAGACTAGACAGCGAGTGGAAAACCACTTCCTCATGCTGTGAGACAGTGAAACCTGACACCTCTGCATACTCTGGAGGGAGAGAGAGAGAGATAGAGAGAGGGAGAGAGAGGGAGAGACAGAGAGGGAGACAGAGAGAGAGAGGGAGGGAGCACTTGGGGGGGGGGGGGGGACCTGCCGCGCCACGCGGGAGGCGTGGATCACTTCCGCAACGGATTTAGACGGATTTAGGCGGATTTCGGTTTTTCCGGGTTCGCCTGATTGACCGCGACGGCCACGTGACCCACGCCGCTATACGAGCCCCTCTCTGCCTCTGCCCTGCCACTTTCCCACTTCAACGCCAGAGCAATATTGTCGCGCCATCTTCTGAGTGCAGACGCGCTGCTGTTTAATCACTTTTCCCACTTCAATGACAGAGCTGCTGTTTAATGCTCACTTTTCCCACTTCAATGACAGAGCTGCTGTTTAATGCTCACTTTTCCCACTTCAATGACAGAGCTGCTGTTTAATAATATTGTCGCGTTGTGGAAAGCAGGATGAGAGAGCGTAGATTTCAGTGTGTATCATTTAATCATTTATCATTTAACATTTGAAAGGCATACATTGTTGTCATACAGAAGTACAGAATACTTTTATCCAAAATGCTTCTTACTGTTACTGTTAGAGACTGTGCTAGACAAGATAAGTATGAAATAAAATAGTATAGCATGTAAAATAGAAGTAAAAATAGAGGTCATAGTGTTCAGTATATACATATGTACAATGTTCGATGCAGAATAGAAGTAACTGAGTTACCATACAATATACTATGCAATGTACTAATATACAATACGCTATAGTGCAAAGCAGAAATGGGATGAGGTACAATTTACAGTAAGGTGTACGAGTTGTAGTGCAAATGCTTCTTACTGTTGCGCTCCAGAGACTGTTACTGTACCATACAATATACTATGCAATGTACTAATATACAATACGCTATAGTGCAAAGCAGAAATGTAAGGTGTACGGGTTGCAGTGCAAATGCTTCTTACTGTTGCGCTCTGTGATTGTGATTGTGATTGTGATTCTTGACAAAAGCGACAATATTATTAGATGACTGATGACTGCACAGCAGCGTGGCGCGATGTGAAAGGGGAAGTGAACTCCAGCCTCTAGGTCAAGTCCACGCCGCCGCGAGCGTCAACACAGCAGCGCGTGTCACGTGGCCGTCGCGGCCAATCAGGCAAACCCGGAAACCGAAATCCGCCTAAATCCGTTGCGGAAGTGATACACGCACACGGGAGAGGGGAGGAAGGGAGGCCCCCCCCCCCACAAGCTGCCGCAGGGAGAGAAAAAACGAAAGGAAGAGACGGCCTGTCTCTCTCTCTCTCGCACCCCCCCCCCCCCCTCTCTCTCTCTCTCTCTCTCTCTCTCACTCTCTCTCACTCTATCTCTCTCTGTCTACCAGTCGCAGACTGTGTGGACTGACTGTCACTCAAAGTGCTTATGGGCGGAGCCAGGCCATAACAGCCTGAAATCTTGAAGCTGGAAAATGATGGTTTTGAGTACTTGATTAGAAATATAAAACAATGAATTTTTTTGAAAAAAACCTTACAGATGTCTTCAATAGACTAACAGGAATTGTGTAAAGTTGCCCAAATAGTGCTAGGAATAGCAGTACATGTCCCCTTTAAGACATTTTAGGGCCGATTTTGGGATTCCCCAACCGTCCCTACTGCGTGTAGCTTTTCTCCAACGCGTCCGTGTTTCCGGGTTCCCGTTTTGCGCTCTGATTGGCCAGGTCATGTGACATGTGCGCCAATCGTGGGACGGAAAGTTCTGCGCCTATTTCCGGGTCGAACAGCCTGCAAACTACCTAACGCCTAGTTTATCACTGGTTAAGCTTAGGCGACTCTTTCGAAGTTGGTTAAGGTTAGAGTTTGGAATCAGGGCAGGCGTTCTATCGCCATGCTCTAAGACAAACTCTAACCTTAACCAACTTCGAAAGAGCGCCTAAGCTTAACCAGTGTAAAAACTTGCGGTCCCACGATTGGGCATACATGTCACATGACCTATCCAATCAGAGACGCGGAAACACGGACGCGTTGGAGAAAGGCTTCAAGCGTCCCTACTAGCACAACAGTAAATATAAGGTTTAAATCATTTGTATCTTTTTTTTTTATCCACTTTTTCTCCTCCTGTTTTTCTGTGTTTTTTTCTCCCATCCCAATTTAGTCGTTATACCAATTCCCCCCTCCCCTTCCTGGTCGTTGCTCGCAAGTGCCCCCCACTGGTCGGTCTAGGGAGCCCTGAAGTCTATCAGATGCTTCCTCTGAGACATAGGAGACAGCCAGCAGCATCTTTTCACCTGCCAGCGCTTATTGGTGAGGTGTAACGTGTGGGAGGTCACACTACCCTCACCATTTCCCTCCCTCGCTGTGCAGGCACCCTGACCGACCTGTAGGAGTCGCTGTTTACAACAACCAGAATACCACCCCACCGGCTTCCCTCCCGCTGCCAATTGAGCCAGTATGACGGCCGGCCAAGCCGGAGGCAACGCTGACAGCCGGATTCGATACCAGTGTCTCTCGCATTGGTGACGAGTGATTAGTCCGCTGCGCCACCCAGCCGGCAGCCGCCCTTGGTTTAAATAAATATAACACATTGTCATATTTATTTAAATTATGATTTATTAATTCCAAGGAAGCCTGTAGAGTTGACATGAAGGAATCACTATGATTCCTCTCAAATAAAGCCCTTAACACATTGGGTGCCACGCCCCTTCTGGGAAGTGCATAGGCTCATGCCACCCATTAAACGCATGTAATCGCTCACCTTGTTTGTAGAGCTAATTCTATATTCTATATTATAGCCATGGATTCAATACTATAGTCATTTGACACTGGGTTTCTTCCGGTCAAGATGCAAAAAAGAAAGGGCGGCTGGGTGGCGCAGCGGACATTGCACTCGTCACCAACGCAAGAGACACAGGGTTCGACTCCGGCTGTCGGCGTTGCCTCCGGCTTGGGCCAGTCGTCATACTGACTCAATTGGCAGAGTTAGCGGGTGGAAGTCGATGCGTGGTAATCTTGACGTTGTGGACAGCGACTCCTACAGGTCGGTTGGGGACGCCTGCACAGCAGTGACAGGAAATGGCGGGGGTAGTGTGAGCCTCTCACACGTTACACCTCTCCAATGAGAGTCCGCGCTAGCAGGTGAAAGGATGTGACAGGCTGCCTCCTCATGTATCGGAGGGGACACGTAATGCAAGGCTTCTATCCTCCCTACAACCGGCCAGTGGGGGGCATATGCGAGAAACGTTCAAGACAGGGGAGGAGAATTGGCACAACGGAATTGGGATGGGAGAAAAATCGAAAAAGAGGAGAAAAAGTGGATAAAAAAAAAGGATTAAAAAAAGAAAAATAATTTCCATCCATACGTTCCCGTTTTATACCGTGGTGAATGAGTGTTATTTCGGAACGATCCGGGCCAATTCCTGAGAGGCTGGTTATAAGCAGCAACGTGTATTATAGTAAATGCATTGGCGTTTTGTCCCTACACACGCTACTTTAAAAAAATCAAATGCATATGATCGGTATTATGTTCCATCATGAATGCATGAAAGGGTGGGGGGGGGGGGGGGGTCGTTTTTCGATGCTTTGATCGTCACCAACGGAATACGTTATGGAGTAGCGTTACACACATACTGTACGCTCGGATCGCAATGAAAACATTATTGGATCAACGCAAGATTGATACCATATAGCCCTTACCTTGACTAGGATGTACCCCGAAAAGAATATTCCAATTATCTGATCGCCATTCCAAGTATTGATCTCCATCGTTCCGCCAACATAATCCAACACAGAATCCACCACAGGAGTAATTGTTTCTTCTCAATCCGAGCATTAGAACGGCTACACTTGTCCGAAAAGCTAAGAAAGGGATTAAAAGGAGGTGTATTTCTATTATTGGGGTTAACTTGTGGAACAATGCTGATATACAGTTAAGAATGAGTAATTCACTTTGTTTTTAAGAAAATGGTTTGTAAAGCTATTTTTGAAAACTACAAGGGTGAATAACTGTTTTTTTTGCTATTTTCTTTTAGAATACTGTTTTGGAGTCTTAATTTTTGTTAAGAATATAGGACAGGCATATATAAGCATTATGCTTCAGTCTGTACCTTTTCAGTCACTGTCAAATCAAATATTGTTAAATGATGGTGTATATTGTATTGTGTGAGATGATGACTGAATAAACTACTACTACTACTACTACTACTACTACTACTACTACTACTACTACTACTCATTCCCTATGATAACAGCAGGCTCCCTGGATGGAATAGGGTATTAAAATCGAAAGAAATTAAAAACAATCCAGAAATGTGTTAACACGTGAATGGGGTTAGGGTTAGATCCAGAAATGTGTTAACATGTGAATGGCACTCAACGGTCGGCCGTCAGAAAGGTGTAAATCAGTGATTGGCACTGGAAGTGTTAAGAACACGGAGCACAATTCTGTAAAGTTAAGGCTGCTCTTCAGCGCTCCTAAATCCTGCTCTTAGTCAGGGCTGAATCCAAGCTTAGGGACGGTTGGGGAATCCCAAAATCGGCCCCAAGATGTCTTAAATGGCCCTACGAGCAAATTATTTGTCTTAAGTCCGTTGGAGAATGAGACCCAATATTTCTTAGGCATAAAGTTGATATCTCTTGCACATAAAGTTGATATCTCTTGCACATAAAGTTGATATCTCTTGCACATAAAGTTGATATCTCTTGCACATAAAGTCGATATCTCTTGCACATAAAGTCGATATCTCTTACTGTCTTGCACATAAAGTCGATATCTCTTACACTTAGTCTATATCTCTTACACATAAAGTCAATATTTCATACTCATAAAGTTGATATCTCTTGCACATAAAGTTGATATCTCTTGCACATAAAGTTGATATCTCTTGCACATAAAGTTGATATCTCTTACACATAAAGTTGATATCTCTTACACATAAAGTTGATATCTCTTACACATAAAGTTGATATCTCTTACACATAAAGTTGATCTCACACATAACGTTGATATCTCTTACACATAAAGTTGATCTCTTACACATAACGTTGATATCTCTTACACATAAAGTTGATATCTCTTGCACATAAAGTTGATATCTCTTGCACATAAAGTTGATATCTCTTACACATAAAGTTGATATCTCTTACACATAAAGTTGATATCTCTTACACATAAAGTTGATATCTCTTTCTCTTACACATAAAGTTGATATCTCTTACACATAAAGTTGATATCTCTTGCACATAACGTTGATATCTCTTGCACAAATACCTGTAGTCCATCTCTTACAGACATAAGCCCAGTTAGCACATAAGGTAATGTGGGTCTTTGAGGTCCCCTAAAAATGTTTGGCTGTAAAAAAACATCTAGCAGTGGTCCACGAGCCTGTACCGTCCATGGATATTCAGATCAAACAGTCAAAGTAGGCGTTGCAGATCAAATGTAACTCAAGATCCAGCAATATCATATCAAACTTACCACAACAATGTTGACAAACATATTTTAGGTTTAGCTTTAGGTAGAAAAAAGATCTCTTCACACGCATGTTATTAACTACGTTGATTATGGCTGCAATTCTGAATGGCTTGTTTCAATAGAGAGGGTTCCTATCACAGCTGAACTGTAGAAACTGCACTATGTACATATTTCATAATGTCTCCGTTTTGAGACAACCCATCATTATATAAAACAATGTCTCTGTGTTGAGACAACCCATCATTATATAAAACAATGTCTGTGTTGAGACAACCCTTCATTATATAAAACAATGTCTCTGTGTTGAGACAACCCTTCATTATATAAAACAATGTCTGTGTTGAGACAACCCCTCATTATATAAAACAATATCTCAGTGTTGAGACAACCCCTCATTATATAAAACAATGTCTCAGTGTTGAGACAACCCTTCATTATATAAAACAATGTCTCTGTGTTGAGACAACCCTTCATTATATAAAACAATGTCTCTGTGTTGAGACAACCCCTCATTATATAAAACAATATCTCAGTGTTGAGACAACCCCTCATTATATAAAACAATGTCTCAGTGTTGAGACAACCCTTCATTATATAAAACAATGTCTCTGTGTTGAGACAACCCTTCATTATATAAAACAATGTCTCTGTGTTGAGACAACCCTTCATTATATAAAACAATGTCTCTGTGTTGAGACAACCCCTCATTATATAAAACAATGTCTCTGTGTTGAGACAACCCTTCATTATATATAACAATGTCTCTGTGTTGAGACAACCCTTCATTATATAAAACAATGTCTCCGTGTTGAGACAACCCCTCATTATATAAAACAATGTCTCAGTGTTGAGACAACCCTTCATTATATATAACAATGTCTTTGTTGAGACAACCCTTCATTATATAAAACAATGTCTCTGTGTTGAGACAACCCCTCATTATATAAAACAATGTCTCCGTGTTGAGACAACCCCTCATTATATAAAACAATGTCTCAGTGTTGAGACAACCCCTCATTATATAAAACAATGTCTCTGTGTTGAGACAACCCTTGATTGACGACCCCTCATTGTGTAAAAACACAGGAAAATGACATTTACAATAGGGGCTCTTTTAAATACTTTATTTGAATCCACAGATATATCTCATATACATGGGATTCAAATATTGACAGAGGCCCAATATGGTTTTAGAACAACTTATGTGTACTTCATATTCATCACGTTGCCTGGCTAGATCAAATTAAAACCTTGCACACACATACACAGTGAATACACTTGACCTGAGCTGTGTTTGTGGGTGTAGGGTGACACCTTGTGGTAAAGACACTAAACTGCAATACAGTCAATTCTCAAAGCAGCTAAGTGCAAAATGGTAGAAATTAGATATACTTTGGCCCTTAGATTAAAAAGAAAAATGCTATGCACTTGGTTTTTAAATAATGTACCATCTCGCTGTCCCTTTCTGTAATAAATACTGTCCCATCTCTGTCCCCATGAGAAATGTTGTGTCTTTGTCCCCAGGTCCCTGTGAAATAACGTACCATCTCTCTCCCCAGGTCCACAGCGAGATGCCCAAGCGGGAAGGGAGTTCATCTTGAAGATGTTTGTGGATCTCAACCCAGACAGCGACAAGATCATCTACTCCCACTTCACCTGCGCCACGGACACGGAGAACATCCGCTTCGTGTTCGCAGCCGTCAAGGACACCATCCTGCAGCTCAACCTCATAGAGTACAACCTGGTGTGAGGAGAGGGAGACGGAGAGAAGCCAGGAGGGAGAGAGAGAGAGAGAGGGAGACGGAGAGAAGCCAGGATCGATGGAGGGAGAGAGAGAGAGAGAGAGGGAGGGAGGGAGACAGAGAGAAGCCAGGAGCGATGGAGGGAGAGAGAGAGAGAGAGAGAGACGGAGAGAAGCCAGGAGCGATGGAGGGAGAGAGAGAGGGAGGGAGAGGGAGGGAGACGGAGAGAAGCCAGGAGCGATGGAGGGAGAGAGGGAGGGAGGGAGACGGAGAGAAGCCAGGAGCGATGGAGGGAGAGAGAGAGGGAGGGAGAGGGAGGGAGACGGAGAGAAGCCAGGAGCGATGGAGGGAGAGAGAGAGAGGGAGGGAGACGGAGAGAAGCCAGGAGCGATGGCTGGAGAGAGAGAGGGAGGGAGACTGAGAGAAGCCAGGAGCGATGGAGGGAGAGAGAGGGAGACGGAGAGAAGCCAGGAGCGATGGATGGAGGGAGAGAGAGAGAGAGAGAGAGAGAGGGAGAGGGAGGGACCTGCAGCCCATCTACAACTCGGAGTGTATAAACATACTCACACACACATGCACAACACACACCGGCTACCCAACCGCTAAAACTCTGCTTGCTAGTCCACCAGACCTCCCTAGCCCTCCCGGACCTCCCGGCCCTGTTGTCACTCTCACGGCTTGTACTCCGTTTGTCCCTTTTTCAGAGAATGTCTGGGCGTCCTGTCCCCCTGGTTCTGATGGTGTGGGTAGTATGAGGCTCTCCTAGTGTGTTCCCCCGGCGTAGGGCAGCAGTGGGCTGGAGGCTTGAACTCTGCCCACTGTCTGCAAAGGGGCAGTGGGGTAATCATTATGGCTTATAGGATCGGGTGATGCCGGGGTGCGGGACTCGCACGGGTCTGTGTGTATAGCAGGGTTTCCGTTGTCCGGTAATTACCGTTTTTTTTACCGGGAAAATCTGTTGAAGTCCGACATATTTAAATCTCTCCGGTCATAATGTCCTGTGAAAATAATTCCCTCTAAGCACAGTATTAAAATAGGCTAAAATTAAATAGCCTATGCGATGAACGAAACAATCGTTACATTTGTTTCATTGTTGCTTCACTCTGAACTTGAAGTCACAGAGACCGCTGATGCCGTGACATGCAGGTGACCGGTCCGCTCAGGCTTTCAAAAGTGCCAGAGCGCGCTACATTCAACATCTAATAGATGCTTTACACTACCGATTCCCTGAAGATTCCCTGGATCTACTTAACTGCTTCGACGTCCTTCTGAACCCCTCGCGAATCGTGATACCCAAAGACACAGGGTGGTAAGTAGAAGTCAATTTGATTTAGTTTGTTGCAAAAGTCGTAGCATCAGTCTTTACATAGGTCTATCATTTTTGAATAACCTAAAATGCTCGCCTGTATCGCGAAATGTATGGCCTATTCGTATTAACACTTTGACTGCCGGGAACCGTCTTTAGACGTCTTTGCTGGCCATGCTAAAGTTGCCGGAGGACGTGTTACGTCGTCCTTATATCAATATTTCAAAAATCTGCGATCGGATTCATATGTCCCCTCCGCTGGCCTGAGATCCACCAGCAGGACCCACTGAGCTCTCTGGCGGTTCAGGAGCGCCATCTGGTGGCCGATCGGCGCAATCGCCAAACAGGATGTTGCATAGAGGTTGTCCTAGACGTCCGTAGTACTTCCGGGCGCTCGCTATAGGTCATGGGACTCTGGCTCATCACGCTACACGGTGATCGATTGGCAATAACTCGATAAACAACATGATTTGGACGTATATACCATTATACAAGCTGGAGATGGACCGGGTAAAAATATATCCCATAATGATAAGATTTCTACTCTACGATGATCGCCCAACGGCGCGCAGAGACTGGGGTGAGTTTCAGCGTGTAACGTTACCGTCTTCGATACTAACTGCTATTATCAACATTTGACCCACATTAGATGATTGGTATAACGCTGCCCACGGAATTATAAACGCCCCCTCGCCCATCCGGTCAACATCAGATGACGTGTAGTAACTTCTAGAAGTACGTCTAGTTGGAATTTTTTATATCGCGCTGATTGCCATCAAACTGTATTTCATCATCAATATAATGCATTTGGGGCTATAGATCACGTTCTGGAGAAAGCTGCAGAAAGAGATGAAAACATACTTATACATTAGACCATACTTTACTATGAATATGTGAATGAAAAAGTTTAACGTTGCTACACAATGAACAATACATATAGGACTTTGAATGGGCCCTAATAATGGCAATGTAGCAATAGAATTTAAAAAGTTATAGCCCTGCAAAGAAGGGGACTTTCTCCATAGACAAATAGCGCTGGCAATCTATGGTATATCATGAATTTAACCTTAGGCAGCCAAAGTGTTAATAATCATCATAATAAAAGAATCATAATAACAATAATAATGAAAATAATGGTGAACCCGCAAGCGGTAGGAACCGTCCGCCCGAACACCGGCTGTTGGGCCGGCCGGCGGGGGCCCTACCAAGGCGGGTCACGTTTTCCATTCGGTCGGTGTGGGTGTCCGATGCGCTCACTGTGTCCCGGAGCTCCGGGGCGGGGGCCGGAGCGCGCCGCTTTTGGCCCTCGCCAAATTTCTCAGTTCTTCGCTTGATATAATTAATACAAATGTCCAATATATAACGGAATTCATTGGCTCATAAAAATGTGATTATAACAGACTGCTGTTTAATGTCGGGCCAACTGCCCACAGACGGAAATTCGCCTATTTGATTTCAAGTCAGCAGCAGCACGTGAGTCTATCGACGGGACTTGTTTTATTTGGAATATAATGTATACGCAAAAGTAGCCTAGTTTTAAGTTAACATATTATAAATCGACATGCCTTGAGGATGTCATTCTTTATATAGCCTGCCTATCAATTGTTTTTAAGCTCAATAAACTCTGACCGGAATTTCTCCCATTTGTCCGGGAGATTGAAATCTTCCAGGACACGGAGACCGGCACCAATATTTTCTAACGGAAACCCTGGTGTATAGAGCCCACCCTGCACACCCAGCCACCCCCACCCCACCCTGCACACCCAGTCACCCCCACCCCACCCTGCACCCCCACCCTACCCTGCACCCTCACCCCACCCTGCACACATCTGCCGCAAGTTAGGAGGCCACTTGCTCTCTTGAATATAAATGAAGTGCGTACTGCCCACATACGGAGTGAGGGCTGAGATAAATCATTTGATCTTTGTATACTTAGACATATTTAAGAAATATTTAGACAATGTTTAGGTACTACTACTACTACTACTACTACTACTACCGCTTTCTAAAAGTTCAAACAACAATTAACACATTTTCTTACTTTCAAGACGGGAGATTTATAATAATTCACAACAGCGCAGCCTCTCGGGAGGTTTTTACACTACTTGACTCGTCCACGCCCCTCATTTCCTCTTTTCTTTTTTATATACAATGAAATTTAAATATGAATAAATGACAGCACTCTAATTCTACATGTTTCTTTTGATATTAAATGTTGTTCTTGTAATTCTGTAACTCTCTGCCAAAACACTTTGTAAGTATAATTCAGTTCCAGTATCAAACTCATCCCTCTAATGGTTCATGTTTTTGAACAAAACTAATTTGGTAATGGGTTTTTTTCTTTTATAGGCCAAAAGTATTTTTGCTCTGAAAGATGAAGATGTTGGTTATTATGGCATCATCATAATTTGCCATTGTCTTTCTTTTAGACACTTGTCTGGGCTTTATAATTATAATTATATATATATATATATATTCTTTCTCTTTTCTTTTCTCGTTACTGTGATTTTTGTTTTTCTGGAAGTGAGAAGACTTGCTGTACTTAATGGAGATGGAACAGCCGGTATGGAGCAGTAGTCTGTCATTTTAGAAACAGTCTGTGCTGCCAGTTAAGTCACAAGTTGGTCACTTGACATTTGTTGACGAACACCATTTGGCTGTTCTGTTTTGGTTAATTTTTTCATATTATTTTGCAAATTCTTGATAAACTTAAACCTGTAAAGGTTTACAAGAGGAAACAGTTTTTTGTTAATATGTCTAATTTATCAACCAGATCTACATATTGATAAACTGAGTGACTCTTTCACAAGTGTTTCCAACAAATGTTAGGAGGTTTTGTAAAACTATATCATGGACAAGTGTTCTATCTTTCTAATGATGCTTCATATTATATTCACTTGTCAAACTTCTGTTCTGAAATGCTTAACAATGACCCCCCCCCCCCCTCCCTTTTCGAGTTGGCGCTTTATGCAAATAGGAAAATGAAAACAAAACAAAAGAAATCGGTGGTTGAATATTTACTGGTCTGTTGTATTTTCGTAATTCTGAGAACATCAGTTGGTTTTAATCCCATATCTCGTATCTTGCTTGATAGTGCTTTAAAGATTCCATACAGCTAACAATTATGTCGGTAGATTTTATTAGCTATTTTTTCTTTGCAATGTAATTCAGGTGAGTTTTCATAACTTTTTCATTACAAGGGCTACTAGTGTTGACTGAGAATGAAAGGACTCTATGGATGACGTGGAGCAACAGGTGCATCAGAGGGGCTTTGAATCAGGGAGTGTTGTGTTGGTGTTGAAGGCCACGGCTTCAGAGGGGGAGGAACGGCAGTCCGGGCAAGCCTGTAACATTCCTGGGGAATTCTGGTGGCTGCTTGTTTTGACCAGTCTCACCCGTCCATTCAACTCGGAGAACAGCTAAATGTCAAAGAAGTGGATATTTTCCATGTGCTGTAGTCCATCCTTGCTTCAACCTCTTGTCCTTTTGCCCCTCTATGAATTATGCACCAATCCGCTTGGCTTCACTGTATAATTGTACATTAAATGTTTGTTTGACCATCTCATTTTTTTGTGCACGCTCAAAAAGCTAGCAGGCTCGGGTTGAAAAGAAGTGGACTATAGATAACAAACCTGCTGGGCATACCTCATGTTGCTGGTGCCAAACAGCAGGTTGCCTTGTAAGTTATATTTTGTAAACAATACAGCAGTTTGGTCTGTTCATTTTTAGGGGGATGTCTGTTTACAATTTTCATTGAGTCGGCAGATGACATTATTTCCTTGTGGTCACATTATGTTCCCGTTCCTATTGTGTTCTGATGTGTACATACTCGGTCTGCCACAAGCTTGGATGGAAGATGTAGCTGCCAGCAACGCATCTTTTAAGATTTGGTGTACAGTATTACTACATTCTTTGATGCTTTAGATGGAGGACAGTATTGCATCCTTGTTAACGAAGTGGCAGCATTTTCAAAAGTAAAAAAATTATAGGGTTTCATAATTCCTTGACTTTGGTTTTGCATGGGCTGTGGTCTTGCTTTGTCAGCAGCTTGTATTGGAAAAGGGTTCATCTATGGTGCTTCACATAATGTTCAAAAGCTTGTTTGCTAATTCCACCCGTGGACAGACCAATACTTCATACACCCCGTGGTAACATAACAAACCTTTTAGTTGTCCAGGCACCACAAGTCATCCGACCTTCATCTAAGAAACCCTGATTAGATGTGGTCCAGTGGTGTTTTCCATGATGAATGAACTAACAAACTGCTCTAGTTGGGTTCAGTAAGTTGTTGTCGGAGGCTCCTCGTTAGGATTCCTGCCTGAAGGCTGAGCTGAGTTGACGATGGCGTCTGCTGTACTTCAAATATACACCAGTGTGGCAGATTTTTGGTTGTTGTTGGTTTCAGCAGCTACAACTCATTGCTGCTTGGATATCTTAAGAGGCACACTATCCCCTTCTGACCTGTGCTTCACCTGTTTTGTAGATAATTGGAATATATATATATATATATATATATATATATATATATATATATATACACACACACACAACAGATGCTCTGATCATCAGTAAGTACGTCATCGCCATCATTGTAGCAGGGTTCCTTTTCGGTAGTACAGCTTTTATTCTACGGCAATGGCATGACATGGTCCACTGGATTCACTTGTTTGGGTTGCTTTGAAGTGGATGAACTGAGCTGGAAAGAGGCAGACCCTGTGGCTGTTGGTATGTATGTGATTGTGTTCGCAGGCGTTTTGTTGAACATACTGTGTTCTTTTTAAGAACCTTGTTGATTGGTTTTTGGCCTGTAGGGGTGTGTGGATTCATACTAGGGCCTGTAAGGGGGGGGGGGGGGGGGGGGGGATCATACTAGCGCCTGTAGGGGGGGGGGGGGGGGGGGTGGATCCCACACAGCAGCAGTTGATGAATGTCAATCAGAGATTTGACGGCAGACCTGGTACCATTATTAATTGGAAAACGTCCAGTTACTTTGCTCGCTTTAGTCTGCTTGGAGTATAATATGGGCATGGTTGGCTCTGTTGGAACAATACAATTGATTCCATTGTGCCAGACAAAATCAATCGATCCCAGAAAATAAATTGTATCCATTTCAAATTCAGCAGTAATTTAACCCGTATATATATATATTAGTATTACAAGTTCCGGCTTTCATTAATCCACACTTGAATTGTGGCTTTCTTTTCTACAAATGAAGCGCGTTTGTTAAAATTCAGTTATACTGTATTTATTGAAATACTTGCAAAGTGAAGGTACTGAAATGGCGTCCATGCTGGTGGGTCTCTGGATGCCCGCTGGTCTCTGCTCTCCTCCCTGACTTGATGGGACTCCTTTCCTCTCTGGGTCGATGCACTGAACCTGCGCTGCAGCAATGGGACTGCCTGCATTCATGCAACTTACATGTTCATTCAAGCAGTTTGTTGGTACTCTTGAGGTGTGATGGTTAATGCTTATGCTTGAGATCCATTCTGATGTGATGGATGGACACAGTGATATTAAAGTTATCTTTGCATCTTTTTTTTTGTATGGCTGACATATTACCTAAACTTGTTTTTAGGACCACTTAATATGTTTTTATTTTATTTTTTTGATAAAGAGTTAAATAAACTTTGTTTAGTGGTGTATAAATTGAAAGTAATGTATTTTTGTTTGATTTTCTTTTTTAAGTAACGTTATACCAAATGTAAATGATGTACAATGTGCCAATCCCCTTTTTGTTTGTAGAGCCAGTCTCTTAACAAGTGCCAATGTTGTGAGAATCATAAAGGGGACTATGAATTTCATGGTCCAGTTTTTAAAACAAATAAACACTAAGTATGTGATTAAATAATGAAAAAGGACAATTTTATTCTATATTTAAGATTAGCGATGATGAACTGCTGTTTTGAAAGACATTGCCATTTTAATTGCATGCGTTTGTTGGGGCTGGAGGGAGTGGGTGGGTGAGATACTGTTTTCATGCAATGCCCCCTGAAAAGGGTCCTAATGGATATTGATTTACAGTATTTTAGCCATATTCCTCTTTTGTATGTTTCATTTCAACCACTGTTGCCTGAACCTCATTCGAACATGAAAATGATTTTTATAGCCTTCTCCTTAAAAGAAATAATTATCTGTTTTAAATTGGAATAAAATCTGTTCCTATACTCTGTCTTATTTCATCACTGTGTATTCCTTCTTTACATACATGTAGCTTATGGGCATGAGCCATTACATGACATCGACATCATGACAATAGACATTTCATCTCAGGTAATGCGAATCATGTTGCAAGAAATGCACCGCAGACAGCTTTAATAAACTGAACAAAATTAAGGCCGCTTCGCAGCAGATGCACAAGGGGCGCTGGTTCCTCAGACATGGGCATGTGTTCCGGATAGAACTGCTGCATGTAGATCTGCACTGACTCGGTGTCGTGTCTGTGCGGTGCAGCTCTGTGTGGTGTAGCTCTATGTGGTGCAGCTCTATGTGGTGCAGCTCTATGTGAAGCAGCTCTGTGTGGTGCAGCTCTATGTGGTGTAGCTCTGTGTGATGCAGCTCTATGTGGTGCAGCTCTGTGTGATACAGCTCTATGTGATGCAGCTCTGTGTGGTGCAGCTCTGTGTGGTGCAGCTCTGTGTGGTGCAGCTCTGTGTGGTGCAGCTCTGTGTGGTGCAGCTCTATGTGGTGCAGCTCTGTGTGGTGCAGCTCTATGTGGTGCAGCTCTATGTGGTGCAGCTCTGTGTGGTGCAGCTCTGTGTGGTGCAGCTCTATGTGATGCAGCTCTATGTGGTGCAGCTCTGTGTGATGCAGCTCTATGTGATGCAGCTCTATGTGATGCAGCTCTGTGTGGTGCAGCTCTATGTGGTGCAGCTCTATGTGATGCAGCTGTGTGATGCAGCTCTGTGTGATGCAGCTCTATGTGGTGCAGCTCTGTGTGATGTAGCTCTATGTGATGCAGCTCTGTGTGGTGCAGCTCTATGTGGTGCAGCTCTGTGTGGTGCAGCTCTATGTGGTGTAGCTCTATGTGATGTAGCTCTATGTGATGCAGCTCTGTGTGATGCAGCTCTGTGTGGTGCAGCTCTATGTGGTGCAGCTCTGTGTGGTGCAGCTCTATGTGATGCAGCTCTGTGTGATGCAGCTCTATGTGGTGCAGCTCTGTGTGGTGCAGCTCTATGTGATGCAGCTCTGTGTGATGCAGCTCTATGTGGTGCAGCTCTATGTGGTACAGCTCTGTGTGGTGCAGCTCTATGTGATGCAGCTCTGTGTGATGTAGCTCTATGTGGTGCAGCTCTGTGTGGGGGCGGGGCCTCAGCTCTGTGTGGGGGCGGGGCCTCAGAGCTCCACCACACAGACAGACGAATAACACCGACTGTGTGTTTGCTGCTTGGAGCTCTACAAGGAGGAGGAGGGATAAGCTGGTCAAATCGATTAGAAGCTGATCATAATAATGATGATAGCAATTTCAAGCTAATTTTATACATCTTGTGTAACCCTTATATTGGTATTTTCCTGTTATTTATTTTGTAGAGTCATTGGTTTTTTTTTCTGTTTGGAAGAAGAAACGGGATTTTCAACTTCTTCCTCAGCGAATCAGCCGGAGACATTTTGTTATTTTTTGAGAGAAGAACCATCACCCTGTCTTCTCTCCCCGTCTCTCCTGGAGCTCCTCGGCGGTGTGTGTCGCTGCGGAGAGAAACCATACGGCCGCTCAACAACACTGCGTGCATTAACCTGATTGTTGTTGTTCGCAGGAAGCTAGCAGCAGTTACAGCAGAACATCTCAGTGATGATGAATCATTTGGACTGACAGCTTTTGAACAATCAGCCAAGCTAGCAGGAGGGGAACAACAACAACGTTGATGGTGGTTTCCTTCCTACACATCAACACAAGTGGTGTGCCATCATCCAGACAACGAGAGATCCAATTGATCAAGTGTATTGATCAGCTATTTCTGGACAGAGTCCTGCTGCTATAACGCTTTAGCTCCAGCTAGCTTGCTGCTCCTGCTGGTCAGCCCTCACTGCAGGCTGGGCTGTTAGCTCCTCTTAGCTTAGCATCATCAGCTAATAGCTGCTCCTGGACACAAAGAGACCAACCAGCAAGGCAGAAAAGAGATATATATCTTCTTCTGGGGCCACGTTTGTATCATCCATCATCATTCATCGTGTTTGAGAAGGAAAACAATAAACTAAGGAATTGACATGATGTTTCCACAATCCAGACATTCAGTAAGTGGATTTTTTTCTTATCTTTTTGACATTTTCAATCACAAAAATGATGCACTTGTCTGTCTTGCTGTACACACACACGCACACACACACACACACACACACTGATTTAGGCACACTGATTACCGTAGTCTAGTTGTTGTGCATGGAACTTATTTGGTGTCTTTTGACCAAATCCAATCAGTGCTGTGATGATGGTTAGGCTGTGGTGGTGTTTAGCCTTGCTATTATGACAGTGATTATATTATATGCATATTTGAGCAATCAAACCAAACATGTAAGACTGTATTAATTGATTAGTTCTGGTAGCCCACACTTCATTCTCTCAACGCAGAGGGTATTTTAAACTAGACATGGTGTGAGAGACACATGGGACCAGTCACTACTAAGAGCTGCTTTATTAGACTTGACCCCGCTGAACCTGCTGTCAACATGCAGATCAGATCAGGTTAATGCATTCAACCACTTGGATGAAACATCTCGATTTTTTTACATTTCAGATCCACCACTGTTTCTTGCCTCAGTTCCAGTTAAATTGCCTGCGTTCTTTAATAAAAAGCCCAAACTACACTCGTAGCTGTAGGGTGTAATCAGAATGGGTGAGGTGAGGGTGACTCACACAGTCGAGGTGTTTTTATGATTGGAAAAAGCCCACATCCCTTTCCCCCTAAATTTCAAGTTTCCATGGTAACAGAAACTCAGCCCCTGTGCATGACATGTATTCATCAGGGAGAAGAGGACTCGTCCCATTGGTCAAACCTTTAGTCCCAGGCTTTGGTTACAGACACATTTGCTTTGGCCTCAAAATTAGGCCCTCTAGCTAAATCCAGGCTTTGTAGAAACATTCAAAATGTGCAACATTGCTTTAGTGCAGAGCTTCTCTCGGTTCATGACTCACATTAAATGGGTTTAAATTGTGTCTCGTTTTGGGGCCCAGGCTTCAGCTGACGGTAAACTACCCTGGCCAAGGCCACCGTGTGCAGGGCTAAACGAAGCAGATCTGTGGCTGTGGCCCGTTCTGGCCTCCTATCTATACTTAGAAAAACTATACGGATTTACTCTTTAACCTGTGAGTGTTGTGTACGGTCAAGCAGGACAAAATAATATGTATCAAAGTAAGGAAAACAATACAGAGAGAGGGCCATTCTGTTGCCAGGGACTGAGTCTTGTGTATTTCTCCCTGGCAACAACCTGTCACCACCTCCACGGCTTCTGGTGCCACTGAAGGGGGCAGAGTTGTTTGCGGAGGCTTCTGCCTGAATGTCTGGTGTGACATGAATGCCCTTTGGCAGTCAGTGTTCAGTCTGTGTTCAGTCTGTGTTCAGTCTGTGTTCAGTCTGTCTGTGTTCAGTCAGTCTGTTCAGTCTGTCTGTGTTCAGTCAGTGTTCAGTCAGTGTTCAGTCAGTCTGTGTTCAGTCAGTGTTCAGTCAGTGTTCAGTCAGTCTGTGTTCAGTCTGTGTTCAGTCAGTGTTCAGTCAGTCTGTGTTCAGTCTGTGTTCAGTCTGTCTGTGTTCAGTCAGTCTGAGTCTGTGTTCAGTCTGTGTTCAGTCTGTGTTCAGTCTGTGTTCAGTCAGTGTTCAGTCAGTGTGTGTTCAGTCTGTGTTCAGTCTGTCTGTGTTCAGTCAGTCTGAGTCTGTGTTCAGTCTGTGTTCAGTCTGTGTTCAGTCAGTCTGTGTTCAGTCAGTGTTCAGTCTGTGTGTGTTCAGTCAGTCTGTGTTCAGTCAGTGTTCAGTCTGTGTCTGTGCTGCTGATAATAATAATAATAATAATAATAATAATAATAATAATAATAATAATAATAATAATAATAATAATATAATAATAATAATAATAATAATAATAATAATAATAATAATAATAATAATAATAATAACTTTATCTAGCACCTTTCATTGCAGCTCAAAAAGTGCTTCACAGCAAATGGCATACAATTAACATAGGCATACCATTTGCATATAGTTGACAGAATAAAAGCAATGCATAAAGTGCAGACATAAGAATAGGTATAAAAGACAATAAAAGTAGTGCACTGTAGGAAGTGCAGACATAAGAATAGGCATAAAATAAGTACAGTGTAGCTCGAAAGCATGTGAACCCCCCCCCCCGGAACAGCCAGTCCCCCAAACACGCCCCCCCCCCGATAGAGCATGTCATGACCGAAGGAAGACACAAACAGCCTGAATACACCCGGACCATTCACTAAATACAATGACCAAACATGAAACGTCCCGTGCACACAACAAGCATGTTTTGCCCCCGGTCTCGGCGACCCCGCCACCATGAGGAAGCCAGCGACCTCCACGCTCCCGCCCCCACACTCCACAGAGGAGTGACGGGCCACGTGCCCCAGGACCTGCAGCCACTCCAGAGGAGCGACGCCACAGCAAGGCAACAACTCCAAACACTCAAGCAGACAGACACAACAGCGGTCAAATGAGAAGACATGCAGCACCACGGACGGCCCGAGACGACACCGGGACCCCCGGGACACCCCCCCGAAACACAGCAGAAGCCGTAGCGAGCCCGCCCCCCCACGTAAGGAATCCCAAAAACCCCAGCGAACCGAGGGGGTCCAACAATGAGAACCAACCAAAATCAATCAAAGCATTATGCACCCAACTCCAGGAAAGGTCCAGCCGAAGACATAGACCCCAGCAGCAGCTGGATCCCAAGGGCCCACACAGCCACGCACACAAGGACACCCCACGCTCACTCACCGCCCCCAGCATACAATCCAATACACTCAAACTACCGTACTACTTAATAAACATACTTAGTGAGCTTGCCTCCCTAATCTCCATAGGTATTGTGTTCCACAGCTTTGGTGCGTAACTAGCTAATGCTGCATCTCCACCATTCATACAGATTGCAGCTCAAAGTGCTTTACACAAAGAAACAAAACAAAAGGATAATGCAAATAAATACATAATAATAATAATAATAATAATAATAATAATAATAGCAAAATTAGATGGTAAACAATACGAAAAAAATTATAACAGTAAAATAAGACGTAAAAAAATATGATAAAAACAATAAAATATTTATAGAAATAAAGAAAATTAAGACAAATATATTAATTCATTTAAAAGTTTTTTTAAAAAGGTACGTTTTTAGCTTTTTTTTTTTTTTAAGTGTCAACCGAGTCTGCTGTCCTAATGACAATGTTCCAAAGTTTTGGGACGTAGTAGCTGAAAGCACTCTCACCGCTTTTTTGTTTTCTTTACAATGGGTACATTAAGGAGGTCGGCTGTGGTCGATCCAAGAGCTCCAGTTGGCACATAAAATTACAGGAAGTCAGTAATGTATGAAGGTGCTAAACCATTTATGGATTTGTATATAAGTAAAATAACTTCCAAAGAAATTCTAAAGAATACAGGAAGCCAGTGCAATGTAGCTAAAACAGGTGTAATATGCTCTTTCTTGTTTTTGTTAAATGTCTAGCAGCAGAGCTTTGGATAACTGTAGTTTCTCTATAGATGTTTGATGTGAGCCAACCTGTGTTCTGAGACTGAGGAGTAGGACTAGACCACAATGCAAGCAGGAAGACGAGGACCGCCCCTCTCCTCTAGTGCCCCGCCCCTCTCCTCTAGTGCCCCTGTCCTCTAGTGCCCCGCCCTCTCCTCTAGTGCCCCGCCCTCTCCTCTAGTGCCCCGCCCCTCTCCTCTAGTGCCCAGTGTTTCCTGTCAACATCCGTCAGTCAACAGAGCCTGGATGCTGATGGGGTGTCTGTAGTTGGGATGGGCATTTCTTTCCAATTTTTTTTTTATATTCCCAGATCGATTGATTGTATAGATTTAGTGATCGATTGCTCGTGGAGGGAAATACATTTTTAGAAGGCTCTATCCTATTATAGTCCAGCTCTATCCTATTCTAGTCCAGCTCTCTTTTTAGTGGTGCTTCTACTAACTGCCACCTTTCACTATTGCTTTAATCAACAGAACAGTTTTTCGTACCATCTTGGTGACTAGGGCTTGGGGAAAATATGGAAATAAAATATAAGAATTGTTTGATTTTAATCTAATCAAATAGTTTCTTAACACTTTGGTCGCCAGGCTTATATTCTTAATAAACCATCCCACGCCAGCTTTATTTGTCTATGGAGAAGTTCCCCTTCTTTGCAGGGCTATAACTTTTTAAATTGTATTGCTAAATTGACATTACTCTGGCCCATTCAACATCAAGTATCTATTGTTCAGGGTGTAGCAACGTTATACTTATACTTTTTCATTCACATATTCATACTAAAATACTGTCTAAAGTATAAGTATGTTTTAATTGTTTTCTGCAGCTTTCTCCAGAACGTGATTTATAGCCCCAAATGCATTATATTGATGATCAAATACAGTTTGTTAGCAATCGGCGCGAGATAAAAAATTTCAAATGGACGTGCTTCTAGAAGTTACTACTTATCATCTGATGTCGACCGGATGGGGGGGGGGTCGTTTATAATTCCGTGGCCAACGTTAGATGATTCATCTAGTGTGGGTGATATGATCATCAGAGCAGTTTATATCGAACACGTTAAAAAATAACGCTGAATCTTACCCCAGTCTCCTCGGGCCGTTGGGCGATGAGCGTGGAGCAGAAATATTCCTATTATGGGATGTAGAAATATGCGATCCATCTCCAGGTTGTATAATAGTATATACGTCCAAATCATGTTGTTTATCGTGTTATTGGTAACAGATTGCTATCCATTGTGTCTAGCTCGAGTCCTGGGACTATTAGCGAGTGATCGGACCGAATTGGAATGAGCACCAGCTTCCATTTCCTGTTTCCTGTCTGGGCGATCCACCGATCAGCCACGAGATGGCGCTCTTGAACCGTTGGAGAGTTGAGAGGGGATCAACAGTAGATCTCAAGTCTCCGGGGGAGAAATATGATTGCGATCACAGATTTTCGAAATATTGATATCAAAGACGTGGTACGGCGTCTTTGGCAGAATGAGCATGGCGAGGAATGACGTGGTAAGGCGTTTTTGGCGACCATAGTGTTAACGTCCTAAGATCTTAAGATTAGTCTGTGAACATTTTCTCTAAACATTATTTATAGTGTTGCTCCCATGCTGCATGTTTTTGCTTGTTCTACTAGAGAAACTAAACTACATATTTTGACCTGTTACCAGTGCCATCAAGCCTGGTTGAATCCATATCAAAGTGAGCTGAATTGAATCAGAACCTTGTGATTTGAAATGTAATAGAGTAATCAGTACCGATGCCCAGCCCTAGTTTCTTTTTAAGTATGCATTTCTAGCTGCGACCAGCAGCTCTATCAGTCACTCTTGTCAGTTGGTCGGTTGGTTGTTCTGGTCCACAAAAATCTCCCCCCCCCTCTAGTGCAGCGGTTCTCAAAACTACGGGTTGCGACCCAAAGTGGGGTCGTGGGTAGGTGACAGGGGGGTCGCGCATTGTGTTCCATACAGATGTGATGATGTCAGTGTTCCATACAGATGTGATGATGATGTCAGTGTTCCATACAGATGTGATGATGTCAGTGTTCCATACAGATGTGATGATGTCAGTGTTCCATACAGATGTGATGATGATGTCAGTGTTCCATACAGATGTGATGATGTCAGTGTTCCATACAGATGTGATGATGATGTCAGTGTTCCATACAGATGTGATGTCAGTGTTCCATACAGATGTGATGATGATGTCAGTGTTCCATACAGATGTGATGATGATGTCAGTGTTCCATACAGATGTGATGATGTCAGTGTTCCATACAGATGTGATGATGATGTCAGTGTTCCATACAGATGTGATGATGTCAGTGTTCCATACAGATGTGATGATGATGTCAGTGTTCCATACAGATGTGATGATGTCAGTGTTCCATACAGATGTGATGATGATGTCAGTGTTCCATACAGATGTGATGATGATGTCAGTGTTCCATACAGATGTGGTGATGATGTCAGTGTTCCATACAGATGTGATGATGATGTCAGTGTTCCATACAGATGTGATGATGTCAGTGTTCCATACAGATGTGATGATGTCAGTGTTCCATACAGATGTGATGATGATGTCAGTGTTCCATACAGATGTGATGATGTCAGTGTTCCATACAGATGTGATGATGTCAGTGTTCCATACAGATGTGATGATGATGTCAGTGTTCCATACAGATGTGATGATGTCAGTGTTCCATACAGATGTGATGATGTCAGTGTTCCATACAGATGTGATGATGATGTCAGTGTTCCATACAGATGTGGTGATGATGTCAGTGTTCCATACAGAGGTGATCAGGGGGCGAAATTAACTTTTTGACTCACCGGCCAGTGGCGGGTAGATGGGAAGAATCTACCCGCCAAGCATATTTCTTACCTGCCAACTTTTTTTCTATTAAAATTTTTTTTGTTATTTTATATAATTTATATATAATTTTTTTTTTAATAAAATATATATATTATATAATCATACTTGTAGTTGTATTATCTGCGAGACATCGCCACCTCGCTGTCTGCAAACAGCTCCACTGTCTGTGTGTATACTCGAGTGGCCTCCAGCTCCAGCAAGGATTCTCCGGCGCTGCAGCTGGATCCTAAACCCTACATTCAGCATGAAAGGCTTCTCCTGCGCTGCACCTGGACCCTATTCAGCAGCCCTCATGCGATGTAAGCCAGGGGCTCGAATACGCATGTTGTAGGACATTGATGTCAGGAGCTATCTGTAGCTACTGCTGGATGGCATTGGGACAACGTCTCAGTGAACTATTTAGTTTACTGCGACATTTCGTAGTGACTAGTGAGCTAACGTGGGCTAACATGAGCTACCTAGCCAACGGAGGTATTATGCACTGGACACTTGCTGGAGCAGTTGTTGATGTCGGGAGCTATCAGTAGCTAGCCGGCTGGATAACGTTACACAATGCCTCATGTATTAAACTAAAAGTGAATAGTTGACTGGGTCATTTTGTAACAGTAGCTAACATTAGTTCACGGAGGTCCCTCTGACTAGACTAATGTCACGGTGACTGTCGGAGGCAATAGCCTCTGTTTACATGCAGTAGCATACAGAAACAGGTGCGGGAGGGGTAGGAGCAGCAATGCGCTGCGTGTTTGTGCTGAGACAGCGAGTGAGAATTCCGCTCAGAATTGGATCATGATTTTCGGTTTTCACATGACCATTGCCCGCCACACGGCGGGCAGACCTCTCAGTGGGAGGCGCCAAACGTAAAAACTGAGCGCCAATGGCGGGTGGCGGGCTCTAGTTTCGCCCCCTGGAGGTGATGATGATGTCAGTGTTCCATACAGAGGTGATGATGATGTCAGTGTTCCATACAGATGTGATGATGTCAGTGTTCCATACAGAGGTGATGTCAGTGTTCCATACAGATGTGTTGTCAGTGTTCCATACAGAGGTGTTGTCAGTGTTGTGGCCACAGCGCTGCATTGTTTGTTCTTGCAAGAATTCTACTGTGTTGCTTCGCTCTGTAGGAAACCTTTTACAATAATACTGTGTTGCTTCGCTCTGTAGGAAACCTTTTACAATAATACTGTGTTGCTTCGCTCTGTAGGAAACCTTTTACAATAATACTGTGTTGCTTCGCTCTGTAGGAAACCTTTTACAATAATACTGTGTTGCTTCGCTCTGTAGGAAACCTTTTACAATAATACTGTGTTGCTTCGCTCTGTAGGAAACCTTTTACAATAATACTGTGTTGCTTCGCTCTGTAGGAAACCTTTTACAATAATACTGTGTTGCTTCGCTCTGTAGGAAACCTTTTACAATAATACTGTGTTGCTTCGCTCTGTAGGAAACCTTTTACAATAATACTGTGTTGCTTCGCTCTGTAGGAAACCTTTTACAATAATACTGTGTTGCTTCGCTCTGTAGGAAACCTTTTACAATAATACTGTGTTGCTTCGCTCTGTAGGAAACCTTTTACAATAATACTGTGTTGCTTCACTCTGTAGGAAACCCTTTACAATAATACTGTGTTGCTTCGCTCTGTAGGAAACCTTTTACAATAATACTGTGTTGCTTCGCTCTGTAGGAAACCCTTTACAATAATACTGTGTTGCTTCGCTCTGTAGGAAACCTTTTACAATAATACTGTGTTGCTTCGCTCTGTAGGAAACCCTTTACAATAATACGCAGGCCTGTACACTGCGATGATATGATCGCGAATTGCCCCTTTAATTGGCCGTTGCGATTGGTAAATATTATCTGGGGGCGGGCTTGCGAGTGGCTTGTCGTACAGAACTTGTAAGTCGCTTTGGATAAAAGCGTCAGCTAAATGACTAAATGTAAATGTAAATGTAAATGTAGTGCTTTCAAGCCTTGCATTCGCATTTCACTCCTAAATTATCCAAGGTGTGTGATGACGCCACTCACGCGAGCTGTCAGTGCGACACAATGTCGTGGTGCTATGAAAGAATCTGTCGGCAATGAATGAACTTACTGCGATCACCGATAGCCTGAGTGAAAAAAAAGATTTGCGCGGAGTGAATCTGGGTCACGCTATATACTTGGAACTTGTAGTCTATCGTGCGATTAAAGACCATGTCCCTATCTGCGTAGTCTATACATCCAACACCAAATCCCATAATTCCTAGCGAAACGAAACTGAATGTGGCCGCTTCCTTTAAATAATAATATGGCTCTTGCTCCGCAAGAACAACAGAGTGGATAATGGATTTCAGTCAATTTTATGACAACCACGTCCGATGTGGAGAGATGATAAGATGATGATGATTGACGTGATGATGTGATGATTGATTGACGGGGACACGGAAACTTCTAACGTTCAGGATCAGCCATGCATTACGTGAGTACCCCACTATTAGGACGTGAAATACTGTCTACTTAAATTGACACCGCGGATCAATAAAGTATCAATATCAACCTATCTATCTAATAATGAGACGATATGCAAATAATATAATACTAATAATTGTCGGTTCCCCATATATGAAATGAAATGACTGCTGGTAAAATCACTGTTTATTTCTTGTTTTGCATAGTATTACATTCCACTTCTATAAACAATCAAAGTCCTACCGTAAGAGCCTCATACGGGTCAATTAAACCTTTTTTATTAGTCTTTCCTTCGAGCTAAGTTGGACTGAACATTTCACTGTCAAAAGCGCAAATGTAAATAAGGTTGCGTTGCAACAGTTTTCAAAATAAAGGTCATATATACAAATACCTCTCAATTCTTATAAAAAAAAAGTCCCGGATATACATAAACATTAATTGGCATAGATCTCTATAAACGGCCCAACACATTGATCACTTTAGGCACACACTGAAACCAGTAACATCACAAATATGAAGCAGGTAATTACCCATACAAATAATAAACCTTTCATGAGGTTATTTACAATAATAATAATTCATTTGATTTCTAAAGCACTTTTCATTGTGAAACAAATGTATGCAGAGTTTCTTCTCCTCCTGATTAATGGTGTGTGTGTTGTGATGATCTCATTCAAGGAGCACTACACAAGCGCGCGCACACACACACACAGTTTGTTGTTTTTGTTCTATTAGTGATTTACACACTCAGTTGGTTCATTATAAAAGATACAAACCTGAAAACAAACGCACTTAAATGTTAAATAAAAGGACCACAGTAATGAGGCAGGAGGAACATATTTTTTTTAATAATGGTAAAATTGTTATTAAAAAATGTGCCCCTAAAAAATATTTTTTGCCCCTAAATTTCTCATTTAGGGGCAAGTGTGCCCCTAGTGAAAAAGCTTAGCGTACAGCCCTGATACTGTGTTGCTTCGCTCTGTAGGAAACCTTTTACAATAATACTGTGTTGCTTCGCTCTGTAGGAAACCCTTTACAATAATACTGTGTTGCTTCGCTCTGTAGGAAACCCTTTACAATAATACTGTGTTGCTTCGCTCTGTAGGAAACCTTTTACAATAATACTGTGTTGCTTCGCTCTGTAGGAAACCCTTTACAATAATACTGTGTTGCTTCGCTCTGTAGGAAACCCTTTACAATAATACTGTGTTGCTTCGCTCTGTAGGAAACCCTTTACAATAATACTGTGTTGCTTCGCTCTGTAGGAAACCTTTTACAATAATACTAGGGATGCCCCGATCACGTTTTTTGCCACCGATACCGATCACCGATCGTCGTGAGCCATATCGGCCGATACCGATCCGATACCGATCGTTTTTGATTAAAAAGAATAATATAATAATATAAAAAGTTTTTTTTTTTTTTTATAAAATATATATATTATATAATTAGACTTGTACTTGTATTATCTGCGAGACATCGCCACCACGCAACAAGTCAAAATGCTCGCTATCTCCACTGTCTGTGTGTACATACTCTGCTTTGATCAAATCACATTCGGCTCTGCAGATTTACCCTAGGCTCTGCAGATATACCCTACTCCCTCAGCTATCCCCGTTAATGACTGCGACGCAAGCCGGGCTTCGAATATGCATCGAATGAGTGTTATAAGACATTGATATCAGGAGCTGTCTGTAGCTACTGCTAGCCGGAAATATAACGTTAAGACAACGCCTCAGTGAACTATTTAGTTGAATGGGACATTTCGTTTTGAACAGTGAGCTAAGCTAACGTGAGCTAACAGAGGTATCATACACTAGTACTAGATAACTAGACTATTGCTGGAGCATTTGTTGATATCAGGAGCTATCAGTAGCTAGCCGGCTAGATACCGTTCAGTTAGACAATGCCTCATCATGTATTAAACTAAAAGTGAATAGTTGACTGGGTCATTTTGTAGCGGTAGCTAACGTTAGCTCATGGAGGTCCCGTCCCACTAGACTAGACTAGACCCGTGTTTACATGCGTGCGGGAGGAGCTGGAGGAGGAGCAGACGCGCAGCACTGTGTGCAGCTCCCGGTGTCTGAGACAGAACTCAGCGAGTGAGATCTGTTTTGACGATCGGCGAAAATAAAACAGTAACGATAGCTAGGTAGCTAACGTTAGCTCAGGTCGAATGCACTATCTAGACTCAGCGTGTTTACAAACTCTACACGGGTACGGGCGGGGCTAGGGAGGAGGAGCAGTTTGCAGATCCTGTGCGTCTGAGACAAGCGAGTGAGATATCCACTTGATCAGTTTCCGCGATCGGCGAATATGACTCATTATCGGAATTCCCCGATCGCATATTTATACTGATTATCGGCCGATAACGATCGATGGCCGATCGATCGGGGCATCCCTAAATAATACTGTGTTGCTTCGCTCTGTAGGAAACCTTTTACAATAATACTGTGTTGCTTCGCTCTGTAGGAAACCTTTTACAATAATACTGTGTTGCTTCGCTCTGTAGGAAACCTTTTACAATAATACTGTGTTGCTTCGCTCTGTAGGAAACCCTTTACAATAATACTGTGTTGCTTCGCTCTGTAGGAAACCCTTTACAATAATACTGTGTTGCTTCGCTCTGTAGGAAACCCTTTACAATAATACTGTGTTGCTTCGCTCTGTAGGAAACCCTTTACAATAATACTGTGTTGCTTCGCTCTGTAGGAAACCCTTTACAATACTGTCATGTTGGCTCTCATTCAATCTCCACCACAGATGAAAAATGATGCACAGCCTGCTTCTTTTTTTATGATGCAGCACTCACTGTGAAACAGGTTTCCTCACCCGCTGTTAAAAACCCTAAAGGCCCCAATGGCTGTTGTCACCAAGTCTTGTCCAAACACTCGGTTGTCTGCGGCACAGTTCTTCTTTTTTGCCAAATCCAAATGTCCTGTAAAGAGGACGGCCTGACATGTTGTCACCCTCCTCCTGATGAGTTTATCAGCCTGGCCTCTGCACCGCTACCTGTCTCCAGTCGTAGGAGGTTATTTCTCTAATCCAATTGAGTGCCCTTATGCTGCTTGATTGGAGTATTAAGACTCGACACATGAGGATTAAAAACGGGGATTATGGATTTAGTGTGATGCTTTGCCAGAGCTGCAGCAGTTTGTTCACCCTTCTCAAGCATTAAGCAGTCCAGTCAGTTCAAGCTATACCCCCCCCCCCCCCTCTCTTAAAACCAGCTACTGGGGGCTACTGTCACCGGGGCCTGTGGACGGGAAATATGTGACAGTCCTATAGATATGAGCTTCACAGATAAGGAGCTGGAGGATGCAGAGCCACGACAGCACACATTGACGGGGGATGGATCTCTCTGGCAGACTGACCCCCTCCCTCGACCAGGGGTGATGCCACACATTCTAATGGCAGCTGCCTGAAGTATTATTGGGATTATAAGCCTAAATTGGTCACATTGTTGTTTTCAAAGTGCAAGCTATGTAACTGATTATAAACAAGGAGATTTGACTCGGATTTGTATCCTGTTAGGGGGCGGGGCCTAGTCATATTACAGGCCACGCCTCCTGGCTCCGCTGCTTGATGCCAAATGGTGCATTTATATAGCGCTTTTTATCCAAGCGTTGTACAATTTTTTTCCCTAAAAATGTTACCCATTCACACACAGATGGCGGGGATAACCATGCAAGGTGCCAACCTGCTCATCGGGAGCAATTAGGGGTTAACCGCTTAAGCATCGGACCGTCACAGTCACAGGCGGGCGTCACGGAACCTTTCCCTCGTCGGCTCCGGGCTGCATCTTCGCCAATCAACCAATACATTGTTGGAAAGTTGAATTTGCCGCCGTTCAATCGTCACCTCACTCAACCTATTGCGTGCTTCCAGTCTCGAGTTACAAGATGAAACGTCTGACGAGCGTCATTTGACAAGCCATTCGGACAAGTGACCATGTCCAGATTGGTCGCGTCCTCCTGAACGGACCAGGTACCGCTGATGGCAAAAATGATTGACCACCTTTTTATAGCCAATGAAATTCTGGAGCCAACGCTATCCCAGGGAAGTCCTTTGTTTTGACTCGCGCTTCTCAATGAATTGGGAGTGGACGGCCATTTTGGATAATCATGCGGAGTTAACGCCGGTACACGCATTACAAAAACCTTTGAAAAACACAAATTTTCCATGGGATTCCGTGGACCTGTAGTAGATAAGACTTCAGGCTATGGAACCGCTATGTTTACCTCTCAGCTGGAACGTGAAAACAGGCATCTGGCAACAAGTAAACAGAAATGTGAGTACACAACGTTTACTTCACTGTGTGCAAACCTCTTTATCTCTATTTCATTAGCACAAATTACTTTGGGTATGCAATCGTCAGGCGTGTTGTGCAAAACTAACCCTTATGGGGTTAAGTGTCTTGCTCAAGGGCACTTCGATGCGCTGCCAGGGAGGAGCGGAAATCGAACCGAGAACCTCCGGATTGCCAGACGACTGCTCTACCTCCTGAGCCACTGTCGCCCCCGATGGGTTCCACTAGGGCCAAAAACATGTTGCTTTTGGTCAAAGCAATGCATGTCATTATCGTTATCAATGCACTGACATTTAAAACCAGTGAACTGAAAACCAAAGTCTTGACTAGGGATGCACCGAATATTCGGCCACCGAAAATTATCGGCCGAAAATGGTTAAAAGGGCATTTTCGGCTTTCGGCCGAAAATATATCACCGAATGTCAAAGAACAGGGTTACGTAACGTTCGTAACCTAAAGTGTTGTTGTGATGACGTAATCAAAATGCGGCTACAGACTTTGCGCAACGTATAATGTGAGCAGCTTGGCAGCTCTTCCTGCGTTCTACAGCCTGTGATAACTAACTCCTCTTGGGAGTCGCGCTGTTTCTATGTAAACTCCGTGAGCAACGCATCCAATAAATGCGTCTTTAACATGCTTTATATCCTCGCCATTACTATATGCCCGTCGCGGTTAAAACCTTTTAAACTAACGTTAGCGTTAATTCCTCTTTCACTCGTCTCTCGTAAACTACGTCATCCCCCACTAAGAGTCACGGGAGATGTAGTAAATACAACAGTCCTTCCATAATTCCATAAATTATGACAGTAGCCACTACAGTAACATCATTAAGTCTGCTATACGCTATTATCCCTCTCATGTGTGTGTCTTTATGCAGATCTGTATGCAGTTTTAAAGCACCTTGGCTTTGTTCTGAATGCACTTTGTTGTAGTTATCCTACAGAGAAAAGAAAATGCACTTGACTTTAATGCACATTTTGTTGTATGCAAAGAGAAAATGTTTAAATTGTACAATCTTTCAGCAGTCAGTCTGGAATTAATGTATGCATTCAAAAGTGCTGAATAAATGTTTTATGGGCCCATAATAGTGATTATTAATATTATTTAAGTTCAGTTTTGCCATAATCATGTCTTTTTCCATAATCAGGTAGCAAAATAAAAAATAAAATACATATATATATTTATATTAATAATTTTCTGCCTTTCGGCATTCGGTTTTCGGCCAACTGTTTCCTATTTTCGGTATCGGTTTCGGCCTTGAATTTCCCATTCGGTGCATCCCTAGTCTTGACTGATGGTTGGATCAACCTAGCTCTATTATGATGATGGTTGTGGTTGGGGCTGTCACGAATCTCGCGCGAATCCAGCTGCCGGAGCTGCGCTTGGGCTTAACACTTTCAGCGCCAGCCGTTTTAGCCATCCTTGTACTCATTGGGCCACCTCTGTAAAAGATAGGGATTTTCACTGTGCGTCGCGGTGTTTGCAGGGCTATATCTATATTCTATAGCTATGGAGACAATACTATGGCTCATTTGACAGTAACTATCCCTCGTTCAACATGTGAAAAAGTGTTATACTGTGTTGAATATTGTATATTTTCAGAGTGATCCGGGCAGATTCCTGGTAATTGCGTTATGGAGCGATACATGAATTTAGCTAAAAGCGTAAGAGTTGCTCACCTGGACACGCTACTATTTTTTTTATGCTTTGATCGCCAGCAACGGCATTCGTTTTGAATACTACATACGTTGATCGGCTGGATCGATATGAAATCATTGTAGGATCAAGGTGGAATTGATGTCAAGATAGTCCTTACCTTTGATCGGGGTTATTCCAAAAAGAATATTCCAATTGTCTGAACGCGATTTCCAGTATTGATGTCGATCGGGTCCCTGACATGAAGTGGCACAAGATATGCCTTAAGTGTGCTGAACGCGTTTCGAAATGCTCGGATGAAGTGATTTACTTGGCTTGGTCTAAATTCTGGACGAAATTAGATGTGACACACAGTGTGAAATAAGGTTTCAACGGGTGGGGGCAGGGAACAAAATTAACTTTTTGGCTTACCAGCCAAGGTGGCTGGTAGATTAAAAAAACTACCAGCCAGGCAGATTTTTTACCAGCCAAAAATTTGAAATAGCTTTTTAGTATATCGCCATGTGTTATTATTATTACTATATACAGGGCTTCTACGCTAACCTTTTCCCCAGGGAGCACATGTGCTCCTAAATAAAATAAAAATTAGGAGCACACAAAGAAATGTAGGAGTACAGTGAACATTTTTCAAGTAACAAGAGTTTATTAACAAACTATTTATTACATGCATATTATACTGTGTGTGCATGTGCATACTAAGGGTCAACATCTGTGCAATAGCATATCACCAAAATCACACATTGGCCCATGCCTACTAGACACAAAGGATATCGGTTGTCAAGCTGCTTTTGTATGTTGTACTGTTGTCACAATACCAACATTTCGACTTTGATACAGATACAGATAGGAAAGGTAATGGAATATATTATTAGATGACGGAACATGGACAATTCTTTATACAATTATTTAATTCATTATAATTTAAACGCTATTGAATAATAGTTAATCAATAGTAATTAATACAATTATTCTGTTACAGCTATATACTATAGCTACTGTCCATCAATATCTTCCTTTTGAATGAAATAGGTTCAGGAGAGAGATGGAGAGAGGGAGAGAGTGAGACACACACACACAGAGAGAGATAGACTGAGAGAGACAGATTCTCAGCCCTTCCCTCACTATGCCTCTGAGCGTCCCCACTCCCCAGTGATTAGCGTTAGCAGTAGTTAGTGTTAGCAGGTTAGCTTAGTTGGAGTACTCAGTTAGCAGATAACATTACAGTAGTTATTGTTTTTTAGCGTGACGTGGGTATAACTGGCGAGGATGCAAAGCATGTTAGACAATTGGAACTGCTGCTCGCGGAGTTTTCGTTGCACATTATAGAAGCAGCGTGACTCGAGATGAGTTGTTACAGAGCTGATCCACGCTGCTCCGTGTCTATTATGAAATGACAATTGCGCAGTTGACGCGCCCACTACGCAAGACTACTAGGACACACTGTGCTCCTAAATGATTTTTCCGGTTCGCACAAATCAATTTTTAGAGGCAAATGCGAGTGAAATGCTTGCACTGTATAGCCCTGATATAATATTCTAATATGCTCATATGGCTCCCAATTATTTTACACACCAGAGTGGCTGAGTAGCCTCTGTAATTTACCAGCCAAAGATGAAATCTACACGCCATTGGCATTTGGCAGGTGCTTATTTTGTTCCCTGGGTGGGGGATACTGCCACCTAGCAGGATGCGGCCGGTATTGCACTCTCGGGATCTCAGAATGATTTCCTATGGTAACACAGAGGTCCGTGAGCCTGTAATGAATAAAAGAAAAAAAACGATAAACCCGAGAAATCTCTGGGTTTGGCGCTCAACCGCTGGCGCAGAAAGTGTGAAATGAGAATTGCCACAGAATTTTGGAAATAAGAGTATCGATACGAACCGATCTTTTTACGTTGCATCGATCCTATTGGATCATTGATAATTACATCGATGTATCGTCCCACCCCTAGTTGTGGTCCAACACAGCTAAACCTAGCTATATTATGATGATGGCCATAATGATTATGGCTATTGCAGGTAGATTTCCCAAGTTAGAGATTAAGTCTATGTTTAGTAAAAATCTATGCTTTGTAATTTTCTAATTCACTCCAGTGGCCTAGTAGTACAGTTCACTGGTATGAGAGGGGAAAGCCTCATTTGATAGTAGTCTGTCTGACCCAGTTGATGGCGTTTACCATATTGTTTTGGATGTTGATTAATCCTAGTGCAGCTTCAACAAAGCTATGGTGTGAAAGTGGAGCAAAACAATTAAAAAAGCGTCATGTTGCCAAAAGCTGGTGCCACCCTGCCTTGCTCAAGGACTATGCAGGCAAACGCGGCCTGCATTGCTGCAAGGGCCACAGGTTGTACACACGTGCACGGGCACTGTGCACACGCCTCGTCTCCCCTTTCATCATGCGTTTCCTCCCAGATCTGGTGTGGTGGTGGGAGGGTCGGGGGCAGAGGGTGCACAGGCATTATTAAGCCCACTTGAATTAACAGAACAGCCCCCAGCCTTCCCTCTAAAGCCTCCAGCTGGGGGCTTTATCCCCACGGTCCCCCCTGTCTCGCCCATTAAACAAACTCCCTCCCACCCTCAGTCGCTCTGCTACACACACACACACACACACACACACACACACACACACACACACACACACACACACACACACACACACACACACACACACACACACACACCACACACACAGGCAGAGCCAGGCATGTAGCTTACACGCACACACATCCATACACACACACACACAGTACACTTTTCATTGTAATACTGATTGCACCAGTATGTACTGTTTTCAACCTCAACAACAAGGACACACACAATGATGCATGCATCATGCCAACACATGCACACACACACACACACACACACACACACACGCAAACATCCTTACTGGCCTCAAGGCTCTTATCTGCTTTTTGTATCTAGGGAACAAATTGAATGTGGGGCTTGACACACACACACACAGGCCAGCAGATGTCTGGGTCGTTAGGGGCAGGCCAACTCATTAGCATGACAAACGAAGCCCCCCGCCCAGCAGGGGGCCCCCGCTCTCGAGGGGCAGAGTTGAGGCCACGGGTCACAGGTGATATTGATTTTTGTGGAGGGCTACACTGGCGATTGTCAGAATGTTCTGGGGTTTGAGTGGGGGGGCGGGGGGGGGGCACTGGCCAAGCCCCCCTTTCAGGAACACGCACTCAAGTAGGCAGCAGAGGCACACTTACACACAGACACACACTTACACGCACACACACACACACACACACACACACACAAGCTTCTTCCCCTTCCTTTCAGTTCATTGTGAGGTCTGGCTGGTGAACCAGAGCTCCTCCTGGGTCGACAAGATGCCAAAACAAAGTGAGCTACAGCTCCTGCTCATGTCCTGGACTGTAGTCACAGTGGAACAACAGCAGCATCAGACTGTAGTCACAGTGGAACAACAGCATCAGACTGTAGTCACAGTGGAACAACAGCAGCATCAGACTGTAGTCACAGTGGAACAACAGCAGCAGACTGTAGTCACAGTGGAACAACAGCATCAAACTGTAGTCACAGTGGAACAACAGCATCAGACTGTAGTCACAGTGGAACAACAGCATCAGACTGTAGTCACAGTGGAACAGCAGCAGACTGTAGTCACAGTGGAACAGCAGCAGACTGTAGTCACAGTGGAACAGCAGCAGCATCAGACTGTAGTCACAGTGGAACAGCAGCATCAGACTGTAGTCACAGTGGAACAGCAGCAGCATCAGACTGTAGTCACAGTGGAACAACAGCAGCATCAGACTGTAGTCACAGTGGAACAACAGCAGCATCAGACTGTAGTCACAGTGGAACAACAGCATCAGACTGTAGTCACAGTGGAACAGCAGCATCAGACTGTAGTCACAGTGGAACAACAGCATCAGACTGTAGTCACAGTGGAACAGCAGCATCAGACTGTAGTCACAGTGGAACAACAGCATCAGACTGTAGTCACAGTGGAACAACAGCATCAGACTGTAGTCACAGTGGAACAACAGCATCAGACTGTAGTCACAGTGGAACAACAGCAGCATCAGACTGTAGTCACAGTGGAACAGCATCAGACTGTAGTCACAGTGGAACAGCATCAGACTGTAGTCACAGTGGAACAGCAGCATCCGACTGTAGTCACAGACAGTGGAACAGCGTCAGGCTACAGCAACAGGCCAACTAAAGGAGAGATTCTGGTTGTTCTCTGGTTGATCCTGACCAACATCTCATCCACTGGACCACGGATCAACCCAGTTGTGTTTTGCTGGGCGGCCAGCTATGCTGCAGCTCTTCCAGCTTTTAATTCCATCCTATCAGCAACAGACAAAGAATGTTCCCAAAAAAACACACAAAATTTGTCCTTTTTCGTGGTGAATTAACCTCTTAACGGGCACCCACAAAAGTGGCGATTTATTTTTACTTGAACTTGAGGACTGCATACTTTTCTTGCAAAGCTTAGCTTTATACTTATAGCACATGGATGAGCCTGGTCTCTTTTGAAAGATAACATTCTGACGTTACTAATGCAAAAAAGGAGAATCACTTTTAGTGCTATACTAATGAAATGGAGTAACAGAGGTCTGCACTTGAGTTGAACTTGAACTTGTGTACGCACATTTTCTGTAGTGGTTGCCAGATTCCATATTCCAATATTCCAGCATAGAGGTATACGCTGGAAAACATGTAGTACAGGTCCAAGTTTTATAAAAATCTGTTCAGAAATGGGTCCTTGAGAGACGTCCCAGTAAAACCGACAAAAGCTTTCCAAAATCCATTTCCTCATCCACCGGTGTGTGTTCTGAAGTGTGAATCACTTCTGGTTTTTGCTCATCAACTTTCACCTAGTTCCCTTATTCGCACCCCCCCCCCCCCCCCCCCCCATGCAGGGTATCGTTGGAAACGTACACTCGCTGGCTACAACACATCAGCGGATGATTGGCATGTCTGGAGCGTCTGGAGTCCGGGGTGGTCATCTGACACGTGGCGCGTAAAAAGACACTCACCTGACATATCGTCATGTAACTCGAGAACCGAGGCACGGATTTGTGAGTGAGGTGGCGTTTGAACGGCAACAAATGGATCTTTCGAACGGTATATTATATGTTTGGCGAAAAATGCAGCCACTAGACGCTCGCAAATTACCGTGACTTGCGCAAGTGCTGGTGCACGTTATGTTGTTAAAGAATGAAGAAAGATGCATTTATCTTTATTTTAGTCCTACTTGTTGAGATTGTAGCGGACTGCACCTTTACTGCTTGCTGTAGCCTGAGGCCTCTCTCATCATCTCACCCAGTTTAAATTAAATTAGCGCAACAAGACGGAACGTTTCCTGTAAACCGTCAGAGTAAACAGACACCTGTCGCTCAACATCACTGGGTGGGTCTTATTGTACAAGGTGGGGATTTGTTCAGGAACGATCAAGGAAAGGATTTACAAAGCGAATCCTACAGTAAGTATTTTTCTTTTGTCCTTTGGCTGCTCTGTCCTTATAAATAACTACTGCATCGCGTTCACTACAGTGATTTATATTGGAAAGAAAAACAGTTTTCCACCTTATTTTTGGACAAGTCTGTGTGTGTGTCCTGGATGTTTATATGAGCGTGGAATGTAAACACGCTGTCGTTTTGCAAATTCATAAATTATTGACTGCTTTGTTTGTGAGGGATGTCCTGTTGTGTCATGTGTTACATGTATTAGTGGAGCATGTCCTGTTGTCTCATGTGTTACATGTATTAGTGGAGCATGTCCTGTTGTCTCATGTGTTACATGTATTAGTGGAGGATATCCTGTTGTGTCATGTGTTACATGTATTAGTGGAGCATGTCCTGCTGTGTTACATGTGTTAGTGGAGCATGTCCTGTTGTCTCATGTGTTACATGTATTAGTGGAGCATGTCCTGTTGTGTCATGTGTTACATGTATTAGTGGAGCATGTCCTGTTGTGTTACATGTATTAGTGGAGCATGTCCTGTTGTGTCATGTGTTACATGTATTAGTGGAGCATGTCCTGTTGTGTCATGTGTTACATGTATTAGTGGAGCATGTCCTGTTGTGTCATGTGTTACATGTATTAGTGGAGCATGTCCTGTTGTGTCATGTGTTACATGTATTAGTGGAGCATGTCTTGGTCTCATGTGTTACATGTATTAGTGGAGCATGTCCTGTTATGTGTTACATGTATTAGTGGAGCATGTCCTGTTGTGTCTCATGTGTTACATGTATTAGTGGAGCATGTCCTGTTGTCATGTGTTACATGTATTAGTGGAGCATGTCCTGTTGTGTCATGTGTTACATGTAGTAGTGGAGCATGTCCTGTTGTCATGTGTTACATGTATTAGTGGAGCATGTCCTGTTGTGTCATGTGTTACATGTATTAGTGGAGCATGTCCTGTTGTCATGTGTTACATGTATTAGTGGAGCATGTCCTGTTGTGTCATGTGTTACATGTAGTAGTGGAGCATGTCCTGTTGTCATGTGTTACATGTATTAGTGGAGCATGTCCTGTTGTCATGTGTTACATGTAGTAGTGGAGCATGTCCTGTTGTCATGTGTTACATGTATTAGTGGAGCATGTCCTGTTGTGTCATGTGTTACATGTATTAGTGGAGCATGTCCTGTTGTCATGTGTTACATGTATTAGTGGAGCATGTCATGTGTTACATGTATTAGTGGAGCATGTCCTGTTGTGTCTCATGTGTTACATGTATTAGTGGAGCATGTCCTGTTATGTGTTACATGTATTAGTGGAGCATGTCCTGTTATGTGTTACATGTGTTACATGTATTAGTGGAGCATGTCCTGTTATGTGTTACATGTGTTACATGTATTAGTGGAGCATGTCCTGTTATGTGTTACATGTGTTACATGTATTAGTGGAGCATGTCCTGTTGTGTCTCATGTGTTACATGTATTAGTGGAGCATGTCATGTGTTACATGTATTAGTGGAGCATGTCCTGTTGTGTCATGTGTTACATGTATTAGTGGAGCATGTCCTGTTGTGTCTCATGTGTTACATGTATTAGTGGAGCATGTCATGTGTTACATGTATTAGTGGAGCATGTCCTGTTGTGTCTCATGTGTTACATGTATTAGTGGAGCATGTCATGTGTTACATGTATTAGTGGAGCATGTCCTGTTATGTGTTACATGTATTAGTGGAGCATGTCCTGTTGTGTCTCATGTGTTACATGTATTAGTGGAGCATGTCCTGTTGTGTCTCATGTGTTACATGTATTAGTGGAGCATGTCATGTGTTACATGTATTAGTGGAGCATGTCCTGTTGTGTTACATGTATTAGTGGAGCATGTCCTGTTGTGTCATGTGTTACATGTATTAGTGGAGCATGTCCTGTTGTGTCATGTGTTACATGTATTAGTGGAGCATGTCCTGTTGTCATGTGTTACATGTATTAGTGGAGCATGTCCTGTTGTGTCATGTGTTACATGTAGTAGTGGAGCATGTCCTGTTGTCATGTGTTACATGTATTAGTGGAGCATGTCCTGTTGTCATGTGTTACATGTAGTAGTGGAGCATGTCCTGTTGTCATGTGTTACATGTATTAGTGGAGCATGTCCTGTTGTGTCATGTGTTACATGTATTAGTGGAGCATGTCCTGTTGTCATGTGTTACATGTATTAGTGGAGCATGTCATGTGTTACATGTATTAGTGGAGCATGTCCTGTTGTGTCTCATGTGTTACATGTATTAGTGGAGCATGTCCTGTTATGTGTTACATGTATTAGTGGAGCATGTCCTGTTATGTGTTACATGTGTTACATGTATTAGTGGAGCATGTCCTGTTATGTGTTACATGTGTTACATGTATTAGTGGAGCATGTCCTGTTATGTGTTACATGTGTTACATGTATTAGTGGAGCATGTCCTGTTGTGTCTCATGTGTTACATGTATTAGTGGAGCATGTCATGTGTTACATGTATTAGTGGAGCATGTCCTGTTGTGTCATGTGTTACATGTATTAGTGGAGCATGTCCTGTTGTGTCTCATGTGTTACATGTATTAGTGGAGCATGTCATGTGTTACATGTATTAGTGGAGCATGTCCTGTTGTGTCTCATGTGTTACATGTATTAGTGGAGCATGTCATGTGTTACATGTATTAGTGGAGCATGTCCTGTTATGTGTTACATGTATTAGTGGAGCATGTCCTGTTGTGTCTCATGTGTTACATGTATTAGTGGAGCATGTCCTGTTGTGTCTCATGTGTTACATGTATTAGTGGAGCATGTCATGTGTTACATGTATTAGTGGAGCATGTCCTGTTGTGTTACATGTATTAGTGGAGCATGTCCTGTTGTGTCATGTGTTACATGTATTAGTGGAGCATGTCCTGTTGTGTCATGTGTTACATGTATTAGTGGAGCATGTCATGTGTTACATGTATTAGTGGAGCATGTCCTGTTGTGTCATGTGTTACATGTATTAGTGGAGCATGTCCTGTTGTGTTACATGTATTAGTGGAGCATGTCCTGTTGTGTCATGTGTTACATGTATTAGTGGAGCATGTCCTGTTGTGTTACATGTATTAGTGGAGCATGTCCTGTTGTGTTACATGTATTAGTGGAGCATGTCCTGTTGTGTTACATGTATTAGTGGAGCATGTCCTGTTGTGTTACATGTATTAGTGGAGCATGTCCTGTTGTGTTACATGTATTAGTGGAGCATGTCCTGTTGTGTTACATCATGCACATGTATTCGTGGAGGAAGCTGTGCCACAGAGAGGAACACAAGAAGAGTGTGTGAGCAGGGGGAGGGGGATGTGCACTGGCTGCATCAGTATTCAGGAGTGGCATTCTCTGGGGGGGGGGGGGGGGGGGCCATACCCCAGAGTGGAGTGGAGTGGGGCGCTGGGCTGGAACAAAGCGGCTCGGTGGGGGGCTGTTTGATTTGCCTAGTCTAGGCCCCCAGCGCTGCCAGGACACGGGGTGCTGCTGCTCCCTCCCTGCCTGCCTGCCTCCCTGCCTGCCTGCCTGCCTGCCTCCCTGCCTGCCTGCCTGCCTGCCTGCCTGCCTCCCTGCCTGCCTGCCTGCCTGCCTGCCTGCCTGCCTGCCTGCCTGCCTGCCTGCCTGCCTCCCTGCCTGCCTGCCTCCCTGCCTGCCTGCCTGCCTGCCTCCCTGCCTGCCTCCCTGCCTGCCTCCCTGCCTGCCTGCCTCCCTGCCTGCCTGCCTGCCTGCCTGCCTGCCTGCCTGCCTGCCTGCCTGCCTCCCTCCCTCCCTGCCTCCCTCCCTGCCTGCCTGCCTCCCTCCCTCCCTGCCTCCCTCCCTGCCTCCCTCCCTGCCTCCCTCCCTGCCTGCCTCCCTCCCTCCCTGCCTCCCTCCCTGCCTGCCTGCCTCCCTCCCTGCCTGCCTGCCTGCCTGCCTGCCTGCCTGCCTGCCTGCCTGCCTGCCTGCCTTCCTGCCTGCCTGCCTGCCTCCCTGCCTGCCTGCCTGCCTGCCTGCCTGCCTGCCTGCCTGCCTGCCTGCCTGCCTGCCTGCCTGAGAGCAGCTCTGGCTGGAACAACATGAGCCTCATCATCCCTGCGGAGGATCCACCGTGCACTACGGAAGGCCTCCCTCCCTCCCTCAGTGTGTGTCTGGGGGGGAGGGGAGGCTCACAAGGTAGTTGGGAGCCTTTGTTCAGAAAAGTCACCTTTTCACACACGGTGTAGTACATTCTAGCCCCACTGTACACAAAGAGAGGGTATGATAGTACCGTAGTAGAGTGGATGAAGGCGAGGTTACCAGAGGAAGTAGCTGCCTGTCAGCGGCAGTCTGGGAAATGCCATCTTTCTCCGTTCATTGTCCACTTATTTGTTTCTGGACCTTGGGAGTAATCTTCCCTCCCTCCCTGCCTCCCTCCCGGACCCTTGTAAGTAATAACCTTGGTTTTTACAACCAGGCATCCATCACAGCCGTCCTGGGTGTAATCTCACGGCCCCTTCAGCAGCTTTAATCTCAGCCATGGTTTTCAAACCCTCACCGCTTTTTTCACACTCCTGACAAATTGCCCATTTCCTTTGGCTTTGCAGTCTCTGCACACTTTTCCTGTGTTCGTGTGTTGTGTGTGGTAGCATGTCTGCCCCCCACCTTGTGTCAGATGTGCGTGTGTGTGGGGGATGGTGTGGCTTCAGTGTCATGTATGTATGTGTGTGTGTGTGTGTGGTTACCGGTTTCACGGGTTACCGCGGTTTGAAAACGTTGCGGTTAGGGGTGCACCGATATATCGGTCGGGTATCGGTATCGGCCGATAAGTGCCTTGTTGACTGCTATCGGCCTATCGGCCGATAAGCTCAAATGTGCCGATAGCAGTCGCCGATAACTAACCATCCATTTGTGTAGCGTCAAAAGGCAAAAAAAAAAAAAGTTCATTCGCGACCTACCTGCACAACGCCCGCCGTCCGCCCCACACACACACAAGCTACTGCATCAAAGTTACTATTTATGATTAACAAGGCATTCGTTTTGTGGCGTTAACGTTATATAGTTAGTGTTACACGGACAATAACATCAGCATATTATTATTACCCATAGCAGCAAGGCATTACTCCGAGTCCGTTCATAGCCGGGAGGCAGACGACTAACGTTACTGGTGAAAATGTGATTTACGTTGGAATACTCCTTTGCCAACTTGCTGTACTTTGCTTGCAGGTCTGCAGCCATTATTACTGGATTAAGAATAGCCCCAACTTTAGCCAACGTAACGTTATGGCTAAACCTTTAACATTAGTTAACCCTAGCTTTCGGTTAGCTGTTCAATGCTAATGTAATAACACAACCAAGCGAATCCATCAGAGCTCCCCATCAACACCGCTCTGTCGGGAGGATGGCATTTAAGAAAGTATCTGCTGTTAAAATGACACAAACATTCGTTTTGTGGCATTAACGTTATTATAGTTAGTTACACATTCAATTACATCAGCATAGTATTTACCCGAAGATAGCAAGCAAGCCGTGCATAGCTCGGTTACATTCCGTTGCTCATTCCGTACCCAACTACACATTCTGCAATCTGTTAATAAAGTTTTCAACCAGACAAATTTATAGAAAGGCTTTGTTTTATTATAACATTTGTTGCAGTAAAATCATTGTGTCTCGTTTGGCCATCCTGTGGAGCGCGCTGGTCGGCGGGCACTGCCGGGCAGCTAACTTATTAGCTTGTTGTGGTTCTGAGTTTGACTCGCATTCTCACAAGCAGATCAATGGCGGCATGCCCCGAAGTAGAAAAATGAATAAACGCTTGGTGGTAAGCAGGAGGTGGGTGCTAGCGGTGTGGCGTAATTGGCCGAATCGACTGTCAATCAAAATGGTTCCATTGCATTGGTTGAAAGCTCTGGTTGAGAGAATAGTATCCCGCTGCAGGCCGCCAGAATGGTTCCATTGCATTGGTTGAAAGCTCTGGTTGAGAAAATAGTATCCCTCTGCAGGCCGCCAGACGATACTGGGAGAGGGATCAGTGATACCATAAACATATTTCTTGATGTTTCCTTTTTTAAGTAAGTAAAGAGGCCTACAAATACAAACACACATACAAATATACAGTAGTTTCATTAAAAAAATTAAAAAAAAATTAAAAAAAAATATTAAAAAAAATATTAAAAAAAATTATAAATACTTATTTTTTGCCACAATTATCGGTATCGGTATCGGTATCGGCCGATTGTGTTAGTTGAACAATCGGTATCGGTATCGGTGGCCAATTTTCATATCGGTGCACCCCTAGTTGCGGTGTCAAAACCACTAATATTACGTTCAGACAGTAGGCGCCGACGGTATACGTTTCGAATCATGAACTTCGGAAAATGCCTGTCGGAAATGTCAACTGCAATGCACCCTTGGTTGGAACTCCGCACGGTGCAGTTTGTTTACGGTATGCCCAACGTTATTCAGAAAGGATTATTATTATTTTTTTTATTATTTACGTTTATTTGGAAGTATTTTTTATTCTGTACTTGGGGCGTTTTCTCATTAGGAACGGTTGCCTCCGTTCCGTCCTCGAGAACGATAGTCCCCACTCCCCACTCCCCCGCTGGCCAGCTTCCTCACTACCAATCTCGCTGCGTCCCGAACACATTTGAGGGAGCGACACCCCGATGTGAAAAGGAAATGTATTTTATTTTCATTTGTCTTCCGGGTATTTTATTTTGAAAAACTGCCACTTCCGCCCACGCGTCCTCACTCTTTCGTAGAATAACCGGGGATGTCTCTCTGAGGCTACATTGTGGGAATCTAATCATGGCAGAGGAGAGGCTGATTCTTGCGGTGTCTGACAATCCAGTAATATACAACCTAAGGTATATATACAACCTATAACGCAGATGACGCAACAATAAGCGGATATTTTTTATATCCAAAGCTTTTTAAGACTGCGGCAGAGTTACACACGCATAACGAAGTGGATGGAGCAGTCATCGTAACTCGGCAGTGGAAATAGGGGTTTGTAACGTTAGCGTTATAAGTATAACAACTCCAAAATTACGCAATGAATCAACTACTATAAACGTGCATAACATTAAGTGGCTGTAGCAGTCATCGTAACTCGGCAGTGGAAATAGGGGTTTGTAACGTTAGCGTTATAGTATAACAACTCAAATTACGCAATGAATCAACACGGTACTATAACTATAACGGCGCTGTTAAGGTGGTATTGAGAGGGCAAGGGAGACGTAAGCTCTTGGCTGAAATTGAATCAGCTTCCCTCGTTGGAGCAGGTTTTCAGACTCACAATCCCAAGCGGACCTAACTAATATTTTTTAATTGAAGTATGAATATAACTATTCTGGGCAAGCAGGTTAGCACCCTCCTCCTTAAAACTCAGACGGAAGCAATTGTTACAGCAAGCCTCTTCCGTGTTTTGTTACAGTTGTGCTCACATTTGCAAATCGTTCCGTGCCCGGGGACGCTGATCCGCTTCGGGACGGAACGCAGCGTTCTCTCAGTACACTACTTTTGGGGCAATCGTGTGAGAAAGCACCCTTAGTTTGAAAGTGGTCAGACAGTTCCCTCTCTGTGTGTAATACAGACGGTCTTCACACATTCATAAATAACACTTACAGAAAAGCTGATGTGTGGTGTGGTGTGGCTTCAGTCTAGGGCTGTCAACGATTCGTCAACCATGTCGACGTCATCGACTATGAAATTTCGTCGATTTGCATAATCATGATCGATGCATCGTATTAATTGTATAGCGTGCCTTTTGTGGTGGAAATGGCAGACGTTCAAAGTCATAACATGCGCAGCGTGTAATCTAACTAATGCGCAGTGAATCACGTTCAAAATATAAATAACTTCTCTTAAACCACTATTCGTGATTCTGCGTAGAGCCAGGACTCTACAGTCATACTGCGTGTTTCGCTTGCATTTGATAACTTCCGTGTTTCACTCCAGCTGGACGGGAGGGGCTGAGCCTGATACCCCCACCTTACATGTTAGAAGCTATGGGCTCTTCAGCCCTGTGTTCTACAGCCTGTGATAACTCCTCTTGCGAGTCACGCTGTTTCTATGTAAACTCCACGAGCAACGGGTCCAATAAATGCGCCTAACATGCTTTATACCCTCGTCATTACTGTATGCCCATCAAGGGGGGGGGGGGCTGAGCCTGTCTCTCTCTCCCTCTCTCTTTCTCTCTCTCCCTCTCTCTTTCTCTCTGTATGTTCAATGATGATGATGATCAATGAAGTAGCCAAAAGTTACATTATAAAAACTAACTGGATAGTTGATGATAAATATTTCACTTCATTAGCAAAAATATTGTAAAATCATTAAGTCTGCTATAAGTCTGGGGCTTCAGTGTCATGTGTGGGGTGGTGTGGCTTCAGTGTCATGTGTGTGTGTGGGGGGGGGGGTGGTGGTGTGGCTTCAGTGTCATGTGTGTGGGGTGGTGTAGCTTCAGTGTCATGTGTGTGTGTGGGGTGGTGTGGCTTCAGTGTCATGTGTGTGTGTGTGGGGGGGGTGGTGTAGCTTCAGTGTCATGTGTGTGTGTGGGGGGGGGCAGTGTAGCTTCAGTGTCATGTGTGGGGGGGGGGTGGTGTAGCTTCAGTGACATGTGTGTGTGTGTGGGGTGGTGTGGCTTCAGTGTCATGTGTGTGGGGTGGTGTGGCTTCAGTGTCATGTGTGTGTGTGTGGGGGGGGGGTGGTGTAGCTTCAGTGTCATGTGTGTGTGTGTGGGGGGGGTGGTGTAGCTTCAGTGTCATGTGTGGGGTGGTGTGGCTTCAGTGTCATGTGTGTGTGGGGTGGTGTGGCTTCAGTGTCGTGTGTGTGTGTGGGGGGGGTGGTGTAGCTTCAGTGTCATGTGTGGGGTGGTGTGGCTTCAGTGTCATGTGTGTGTGTGTGTGTGGGGTGGTGTGGCTTCAGTGTCATGTGTGTGGGGGGGGGTGGTGTAGCTTCAGTGTCATGTGTGGGGTGGTGTGGCTTCAGTGTCATGTGTGTGTGTGTGGGGTGGTGTGGCTTCAGTGTTGTGTGTGTGTGTGGGGTGGTGTGGCTTCAGTGTCATGTGTGTGTGGGGTGGTGTGGCTTCAGTGTCGTGTGTGTGTGTGGGGTGGTGTGGCTTCAGTGTCATGTGTGTGTGTGGGGTGGTGTGGCTTCAGTGTCATGTGGGATGGTGTGGCTTAAGTGTCATTTTATCAGTGTTAGGAGTTTATCGATACTACTACTTTTATCGATACTGCTTAACGGTTCGATACTCTTATCGGTTCTTTTTGATTATTTTTGTGTAAAAATGGCAAGCACAATATAAATCAGTCTTCATTACGACTATAAAAACATAGCCATTAACATTACATAGGCCTACACACATCTTGCCATAGCGTTAGCAGTTTGTACAACACGACGCACGTTTTAACTATGGTAGCACTAGCCCCAGCTAATAGTCAACGAAATGTTACCGTAGCTACTAGCTAGCAGAGGAGGAAATGAGAGGCGGGGTGTTTAAAGACAATGATAGGCGTTTATTCAACATCCAAGAAGGCTAACATACAACTGTGTTTTACTAACTCCAACCGGGACTATTGCTGCTTTCGTGCTGCTTGTTGATGTTATGAACTCCTCCTAAACTGATGGTCCCACACGCTAAAATGTCCGTGGGGACCCGCGCCAACTCACAGAATTACGTAATCCACCACAGACAGTTGCACTCAATATTTAAATAATGTTAGTCTAAATAAATGTAGACAGATAATGTACGTATTTTAAAAATAGAATGAACAGAGCAGTGTTGTTTTTAAACAGTACAGTGTGTGTGTGTGTGTGTGTGTTAGTTTGATGTATGTCAGTTCGGTCTTTGTGTGCCAAACATTATTTAAGGCTGTAAACACTTCCTCCTCATGGTAAAACGATGTGCCTGATGTCAAACTGCCTCATTCTTTCAGTTTTTGCATGACTACGTCCTTGAGAATAACTGAAAAGTTGGATTATTTTTAGGCTATATATATTTTATGCTGAATCTGGTATTTTTGGAGTTACATTATTATTTTTTTTATAAAAAAAACAATACCGAACCGAAAACCGTGACCACAAAACGAGGTACGTACCGAACCGTGGGTTTTGTGAACCGTCCCACCCCTAGTATCTACCGATACCGATCTTAACCGATCCGATAAAAAAAAAGTATTAAAAAAATAAAAATAAATGTTTTTTTTTTTTTTTTTTAATCCCAATTTCTCACATTACATTCACCCTGAATATTGACGTTATCCAGGTGAAAAGTTAACTTCATTCAAGCGAGGCATTGCAATCCTTGACATAAATCATTTGATGTATAATTAAATCAAAGGAAAAATGCATTTGGGTCTGAGATTGTGGCTGGTCTGCCGTTCTGCAGCTGGATACTATATTGTTTTGGCAAAATTCTTCTGCTCTGTGTGACAATAAATAAATGAATGATGACATTGCTTTATTATTCTTTTATATAACTATTACTGCACATGGCTACTTTTTTATCAATTAATACAAGCAGTCAGATAAATTAACTATTTTGGGACTTTCTATTTTATTTAGAAAGTTCTTAAATCAGAATATCCCACCCAATACCCAGCTGTTAAAAACTGTTCAATAGTGTGTGTGTGTGTGTGTGTGTGTGTGTGTGTGTGTGCGTGAGCGTGTCAACAGTGTCAGCTGAACTCGCACCAAACAAGGCATAGGGAAATAGTCAGACATCCCAGAATAATTTCATAATACAAAGTTTCTGAATGGACGTTTGTAGGGATGCCCCAATCACGTTTTTTGCCACCGATCACCGATCGTCTGAGTCATATCGGCCGATACACTGCCAATACTAGGGATGGGTACCTTTCACATTTGAACCGATACCGGTACCGGTACCGGTACCTGTGAATCGATACCGGTACCCAACGGTACCTTTTTTCGGTACTTTAGTCTCAAGAAATTTAATTTACCTACCTCAGTCGTAAAAAAAAATCAAAACTTCAAATAACTACAATTTCGACAGTTTTCGGCTTGTCATTGCTCCGACTGCTTTGTTGTTGAATCAAGTCAAATCCTAGGTAAGCATATATTGTGCGTGTGAACGTTGACATGAAAAGAAAAAAGTAAAAAAATAAATAATTTTTTTTTTTTTTTTTTTTTTTCTCACTTGATTCGATACTCGGTAGTACCGACGTGTTTCGGTTCGGTACCTCAAAAGTACCGAATTCGGTACCCATCCCTAGCCAATACCGATCGTTTTTGGTTTTCTTATAGCAGCTGGCAGTATTATACTGTAGGTCTAAATCTTAGAAATTAAGTAAAGTGAGCATAACAGTATCTAAGTTAATCTACTTCTGACCATTATAGTCAAAGTATTTTCCTATGCACTGAAACTTATAAGATGTTCTCAGTGTTAAGTTACAGCTATGAAACACGATAGCTAATTAGCTGCAAAAACGAATGATGTTATAAGACATTGATATCAGGAGCTATCTGTAGCTACTGCTAGCCAGCTAGATAACGTTAGACAATGCCTCATGTATTAAACTAAAGTGAATAGTTGACTGGGTCATTTTGTTTAAACAGTAACGTTAGCTAGGTAGCTAATGTTAGCTCACGGAACAACGATGGCTAGTTAGCCAACACTAGCCAACTACTGCGAAAACTATTGCCAAAATGATGATATCAGACGTTGATATCAGGAGCTATCAGTAGCTAGCCAGCTAGATATCGTTAGACAATGCCTCATGTATTAAACTAAAGTGAATAGTTGACTGGGTAATTTTGTTTAAACAGTAACGTTAGCTAGTATCACTCAAGGTGCACTCGACTCTGCCGGAGCATTTGTTGACATGGGTCTGGGAGGGGGAGGGGCAGCTGTGAGCAAGAGAGACAGCGAGTGAGAACTCCGCTGAGAATTGGATCATGTTTTCCACACGTGTCATCGATCGGTTTTCACGATCGGCGAAAATAAAGCATTTTATCGGAATTCACCGATCTCATATTTATACTGAATATCGACCGGGGCATCCCTAGACGTTTGGATTAAACCAAGTTGTATGCAGTGATGAAAGGTCTTTCCCCGCGGAACACAAGTTAATTAACGTTACACGGGTCGCACTATGCATGCTTAGCTTGCTAATGTTAAGATAGCAGTGTAACTTAACGTTACACACGTCGCGCTATGCATGCTTAGCTTGCTAACGTTAAGATAGCAGTGTAAGTTAATGTTACACACGTCACGCTATGCATGCTTAGCTTGCTAACGTTAAGAGAGCAGTGTAACTTAATGTTACACAGGTTGCGTCACGCATGCTTTTTTTGAACGTTTCGTTCTCTCCGCTATGATGAGCTGTCTGTGTGCTGCTTTAGCACGGACAGCACCTCAAGTACCCGTATGTGTGAGTGTGAGCCGAGTGTGTGTGTAACTAACAGCCCCGCTCCTCGTGCAGACGGAGAGAGACGGAGGGAGGAAAGATATAGAGAACGGCCAACAAGATTAGTTTGCAACGTTTAAATTCCTCGAAAAAAAACTCTACAATTTCTCGAGTACCGATAGCAAACCCGATAACGTCGGAGCTTATCAATACTCAGTTTTTTTCTAATTTAGTATCGTTCCCGTTTAGAACCGGGTTTTCGGGGGGCATCCCTAGTCATGTATGTGTGTGGGTGGTATGGCTTAAGTGTCGTGTGTGTGTGTGGGTGGTGTGGCTTAAGTGTCATGTATGTGTGTGGGTGGTGTGGCTTAAGTGTCATGTGTGTGTGTGGGTGGTGTGGCTTAAGTGTCATGTATGTGTGTGGGTGGTGTGGCTTAAGTGTCATGTTTGTTTGTGTTTTGACTGCCTTGCTCAGGGGCTGGAGGTAGTTGAGGGAGGAGGGAGGAGGCCAAGCCTATGTTTGCAAGGGCACTTCACTCCAAGTGATAAAAGTAGAATAATCCCCTTTAAAGCATCTTAACGAGGTCAAATCTGCTAGGGGGGGGGGGGGGGATAACACTACAGAAATGGGGGTAAGCCCCGGCTTGGTCCACAAGAGATAATAATCAAAATCAAATTCCTGGCCCAAACAGGATTAGGCTCTCCCCGCGCTCTATCTAAAGCCCCTGTCCAGAGCGGCTGAAAACACAATCCTATTCCTCCTCAGCCCCCTGACACACAGACACACAGAGCAGCTAACGTAGCGAGGCTGGCCCGGTCGGCTGGGGTTGGCTGGGGTTAGCTTGGCCACAGGCCCGTTAGCCCTGTCCCTCTCAGATCAGCGGGTACATACGCTCTGCTCCAAACACTAATCCGGGATATTTAGATGGAATTGTTTGGTTGAAGTTATCCTTAGATGGAGGATCTGATCTTGTTTGGTGGTTATGTGTTTAGCAGAGGGCTTAAGCACCCAACTCCTGGCTCAGCGAGGCAGGTGATGGAGAACACAGGCTTTATGAGGCTTACGCGTTAACCATACAATACGCCATACTCTTGGCTCATCAGCTTTATGGGGGGTAGGCTTACGTGTTAACCATACAATATGCCATACTCTTGGCTCATAAGCTTTATGGGGGGTAGGCTTACGTGTTAACCATACAATACGCCATACTCTTGGCTCATAAGCTTTATGGGGGGTAGGCTTACGTGTTAACCATACAATACGCCATACTCTTGGCTCATAAGCTTTATGAGGGGTAGGCTTACGTGTCAACCATACAATACGTGATACTCTGGGCTCATAAGCTTAATAAGGGTTAGTCTTATGTGTTAACCATACAATGTGCTGCCTGCTTTATTGATCTGTCAAAAGCTTTTAATTAGGGATGCACCGAATATTCGGCCACCGAAAATTATCGGCCGAAAATGGTTAAAAAGGGCACTTTCGGCTTTCGGCCGAAAGGGTTTTAGCACCGAAAAAATATCACAGAATGTCAAAGAACAGGGTTACGTTCGTAACCTAACGTGTTGTTGTGATGACATAATCAAAACGCGGCTTCAGTCATTACATGCGCAACGTGTAACGTGAGCTCTTCAGTCCTGCGTTCTACAGCCTGTGATAACTCCTCTTGCGAGTTGCGCTGTTTCTATGTAAACTCTGCGAGCAACACGTCCAATAAATGCGTCTTTAACATGCTTTATATCCTCACCATTACTATATGCCTGTCGCGGTTAAAAACCTTTTTAACTAACGTTAGCGTTAAGCTAGCTAACAACGCTTCCGTTCATCTTTCACTCGTCTCTCTTAACACTTTGAGAAACCGTGTTTTCCTTTTTACCCCCTTGAATGCCCAAATCCACTCCAATGTTAACGTTAATATCGCCTAATCTATGTTTTAAATTATGGCTATGTGTCTAATCTGCCCATCGCTTATCAAAGACTCATTTTCCAGTCAACATTGTCAAAGCAGATTGTTTTTTTATCGCTTCATTTCAGTTTGATAGCATTTTGAAAATCACTCGTTTTCGTGGAAAAAACAACACATTCTATGATAATCGTCTTTTACTGGAATATTCTAGAACGTTGTCATTTGTCTGCCTATTTATGAATCGTTTTCAAATAAACGCTAGATAATCGATGGTATATGTGTGCACACGCACGCTCGTGCCGCGCGCTGATAATCGCTGCTCTTATTTCCTGATGGCTTTTACAGTCAAAACAGCCATATCACATATAGGGGAAACGCTTATATATCCGTGAAAACGAGTCTGATTATCCTAAGACTGTTAACATAGATTCCTTACCTGAGATCAGATGGTATCCAAATGGTTTATTCCAATTTCCGATCGCCATTCGGAAAAATCACTCATTTGATTGATCCATCGTGTATACAGTAAAACACATATTTGCCGCGGCACCAAGGCTCCAGAATGAACTCTGGTAGACCCCGGTTACATCAGTGAGAAGTAAAATGTGGAGTCAGAAATCCTTTCCCATTCACTTTCATTGAGTCCAATCCAAAAGGGTGATTTACCATCTGGGAGACGATAGGGGGCGCTTTTTTCACATCTGAGCGCCTGGGGTGACTGGATCTCCAACGGTAGACTCGCTTGATGCAATATGATTTCAGATCGCTAATAAAAAAAACAAAAAAAAAACTGAGTATTCTCGTGATGGGCATTCAACCTGAGAAATCTCGGGCGTGGCATCCAAAGTGTTAAGCTACGCCATCCCCCGCGCCGCCGCTAAGAGTCACGGGAGATGTAGTAAATACAACAGTCCTTCCATGTAGGCTAGAACGCCGTGAATTATGACAGTAGCCACTACGTAACATCATTAAGTCTGCTATAAGCTATTCTCCCTCTCATGTGTGTGTCTTTATGCAGATCTTTATGCAGTTTTAAAGCACCTTGGCTTTGTTCTGAATGCACTTTGTTGTAGTTATCCTACAGAGAAAAGAAAATGCACTTGACTTTAATGCACATTTTGTTGTATGCAAAGAGAAAATGTTTAAATTGTACAATCTTTCAGCAGTCAGTCTGGAATTAATGTATGCATTCAAAAGTGCTGAATAAATATTTTATGGACCCATAATAGTGATTATTAATATTATTTAAGTTAAGTTTAGCCATAATCATGTCTTTTGCCATAATCAGGTAGCTGAACAAAAAAAAAACATATATATATATATATTTATATTAATAATCTTTGGCCTTTCGGCATTCGGTTTTCGGCCAACTGTTTCCTATTTTCGGTATCGGTTTCGGCCAAGAATTTCCCATTCGGTGCATCCCTACTTTTAATACAGTCGATCACCATTTACTCTTAAAAAGTTTACCTACTATTGGTTTGGATATTAGAAATGCATGTGATTGGTTCCAAGATTATCTGTCAGGGAGACGTTGGTGTGTAAAGTCGGGTTATGCCCAAATTTCTTTATCAATAACTAAAGTGTGCCACAGGGTTCAATTCTAGGTCCTGTCCTCTTCACTATTTATATTAATGATATTGTGTCTTTGCTGAATGGTTGTCAAGCCCATCTGTATGCAAGTCAAGTCAAGTCAAGTCAAGAGTTTTAATTGTCACGGCATACAAGTATACAATGAAATGCGGGTGGTCTTGCCCGCAACGATGTGCAATACAGTGTTACAACATATAATAGAATCCAATAAAAAACAACATTGTGCAATAAACAGGTAACAGGTAACATGGTGTGACATCTCGGTATCTGTACATAGTTATTTACAGAGCATATAGGACATGCTAGGTAGCTTTGGTAGTGCAATACACTGTTCCTGTTATTCTAATTTAAAGTGGCCTTTCCTTTTGGCCATAAGTGTGCGGCATGAGTGTGTGCCCGCTCATGTTAAAGTGTTAAGTGGCTGCTAGTGTGTGAGCGTGCACAGCGTGCGTGTCGTGTGTGTGTTCATGTGTGCTTGTGTGTGGATAGTTCAGTGTTCTGTGGCACTCAATGTTCATTGTTCAGGGCTCTGATGGCCTGGGGGAAGAAGCTGAGCCTAAGCCGCTCTGTCCTAGTAGCTGGGGTTCGCAGGCAGCTGGAACAGGCTGTTATTGGGGTGGTGAGGGTCTTTCATTATCCTGCAGGCTCTGGATTTGCACCTCTTGTTGTATAGAACCTGCAGGGGAGGTAGTGCAATACCTGTGGTACGCTCGGCTGAGCGCACCACTCTCTGTAGGGCCTTCTTGTCTTGTGCCGTGCTGTTTCCATACCAGGCAGTGATGTTTCCGGTCAAGATGCTCTCTACAGCTCCTGAGTAGAAGGACTGGAGTATCTTCCCCGATACTCTGAACTTCCTTAACTGTCTCAGGTGGTAGAGGCGCTGTTTCGCCTTCTTTACTACTGTGTCTATGTGTGTTGACCATGTCAGATCCTCTGAGATGTGGACCCCCAGGTACTTAAAGCTGCTCACCCTGTCCACGGTAGCCCCGTTAATCATCAGTGGTGTGTGTGTCTCCTGCTGTCCTCTCCTATAATCCACGATCAGCTCCTTGGTTTTACCAATGTTCAGGAGCAGGCTGTTGTCCTGGCACCAGCGTTCCAGTACCTCAACCTCCTCCCGGTAGGCCTTCTCGTCGTTGTCCGAGATCAGCCCCACCACCACCGTGTCGTCTGCGAACTTCACTATGGAGTTGGAGCTGAACTTGGCCACACAGTCGTGTGTGTAGAGTGAGTACAGCAGGGGGCTTAGAACACAGCCCTGGGGGGACCCGATGCTCAGGGTGATGGTGTTGGAGGTCTGACCCCCCACCCTGACCGCCTGGGGTCTTTCACTCTGAAAGTCCAGTACCCAGGCGCTCAGGGCGGAGCTCAGACCCAGCTCGATCAGCTTGTCCACCAGTCTGGTGGGGACTATGGTGTTGAACGCTGAGCTGTAGTCAATGAACAACAGTCTCACATAGCCCCCCTTCTGACGGTCAAGGTGGGAGAGGGTGCTGTGCAGTACCTGGGAGACCGCGTCGTCAGTGGACCTGTTTGTCCTGTATGCAAATTGCATAGGGTCCATATCACTGGGGAGGGAGGCACAAATGTGGTCCTTGACCAGCCTCTCAAAACATTTCATGACCACAGAGGTGAGTGCCACCGGTCTGTAGTCATTTGGACATGTTGGGGAGGGTTTCTTCGGTACAGGGATGATGGTAGACATCTTGAAGCAGGCAGGGACTACCGACTCCGCCAGGGATTGATTAAATATGGCGGTGAACACAGGGGCTAGCTGGTTGGCACAGGACTTAAGTATGCGTCCTGTTATTCCATCTGGGCCAGCAGCCTTCCTGGTGTTCACCTGCATAAATGCTCTTCTCACACTGTGTACCGTCAATGAGAGAGCGTCCCCGCCCCCCCGCGGATGCCCCCCCCCTCCACAACAGCCGGCGCACCAGTGACGTCACTAGCCGTTGGGCTAGCAGTGCCACTGTTTGCACCAAACCGCGTGTAGAAGGTGTTGAGCTGGTCCGCAAGGGAGGCGTCGTCGCTCCCCATTGAGGGGGCGCTGACTTTGTAGTCAGTTATAGCCCTCAGTCCCTGCCATAATCCTCTTGTGTCATTCTGTGCCATTTGTGCCTCCATCTTGTCGGCATACGTCCTCTTAGCAAGTTTGACAGCCTTGCGCAGAGTGTAGACTGTTGTCTTGTACTCTTCCATGTTTCCTGACTCTCTGCCCCGGTTATAAGCAGTGGTGCGAGAGTTCAGGGCTGCTCTGATAGTACTGTCCACCCATGGTTTCTGGTTTGGGAACACCCTCGCCTTTTTTGTGGGGACGATACTATCAGCCAGTGTTGTTATGAATGACACCACAGCGTCTGTGAAATCGCTGACGTCACTGTTACTCCTCCTGAACATTCCCCAGTCGGCGTCATCTAGTGCGTCCTGAAACGTGGCCTCTGATTGGTCGTCCCATTTTTTTACCTCACGTGACACGACGGCGTCACGTGATCTGCAGATGATACTGTTGTGTATTGTATAGCTGACTCTGTACAATTGGCCATTTAGATCCTTTATTACCCTCCAGGAAGCTCTTATTAAACTTAAATTTGTTCTTAATGCTAGTAAAACTATATGTATGCTGTTTTCTAGAGCCAGAAACATTGAATATGATGGTTTACACATATCTGCCGTAAGTGGTTCTAGCATTGAGAGAGTCACTGAATATAAACATCTTGGTGTGTGGCTCGATGAGAAATGTTCATTTAAATTCCATGTTGAACAGAACATTGGCTTCCTATACAGAAACAGAACCAGCTTTCCTTTGATGATTAGTAGGAAGAGAGTTGTCGAAGCAGTTTTCTTATCAGTCCTGGACTATGGTGATGTAATATTTAGGCATGCTGCGGCCTCAACCCTTAAATCCTTGGACTCTGTCTATGACTCTGCCCTCTAGTGTTGTCAAAAATATCGAAAAATCGATACATATCGATTCTGAATATTTAAAACTGTTTCAATACTCATTTCCCGAAATATCTATTTAATTATTCATAATAATTTTTTTTTGGTATAAGGAAGTTGCATTGTTCATTTCAATACCTGTACACTACAGTAGTCCACACACACACACACACACACACACACACACACACACACATGTGCATTCAGTTAAGTCGGAATATGACTGTAATACAAACAGTTCAGTTTGTCAGGTACATGGAACACAGATTACAGTGTTTACATCTGTCTGCTTGAGAAAATACCATGTTCTGCAATAAAAATTATTGAAGTGAGATGAACAGTTATTTTTAAATGTGTGATCTAAAGATAAACAAAGGGTTTTAAAAGTGTTATATTTATCTCCTCTTATAGTACCAGAGAGAAGCTGAGGACAATCAACCAGCAATTATTATTATTATTTTTTTTTTACATTTTAAGATTGAACCTTTTCCCCTGTGGTATCGAAAATGGTATCGAATATCGATACTTTTCAAGGTATCGTATCGAAGTTCGAAATTCCAGTATCGTGACAACACTACTGCCCTCAGATTCATCACTAATGATAGATACGACACTCATCACTGTGTCCTTTATGAGAAGGTTGGTTGGTCCTCGCTGATGGAGAGGCGCAACAAACACTGGTATTTGTACATTTTTAAGGACTTTATTGGTAAGCTACCTCCTTATACTACATCATTATTGGAAGGGAATTCTTTAACCAATGGAACCCGTTCTAGTGACTGGCTGGTCCTTAACACATTGGGCGCCGGGGGTTGTGCCCATCAAAGTACCCAGTCTGCCACCGTTGAAAGCCTATGGAGATGTTTACCTTCTTTGCAGGGCTATAACTTTTAAAATGTTATTGCTATATTGACATTACTATGGCCCATTCAACATCGATTATCTATCGTTCAGGATGTGGGAACGTTATATTTTTTCATTCATACATTGTTGTGTTAATAGCGTCGAGAATATAAGTATGTTTTTAATCTTTTCTGCTGTAATTCCAAAAACAGTAGTTATAGGCCCTGAAGCATAGGATAGATTATCGATTGGCGTTTCTTTCCTATACACGCTATATAAAAAAATTCAAATGTATATGATCTGTATACATTATGCTTCATCATGCGTGAAGGAAAGGGGGGGGGGGGGGGGTCGTTTATAATTCCTTGATCGTCAGTAACGGCTTTATTTAGTATGGGTTGATATATTGATCAGATGGTTTGCAGTGAAATGAATAAACAATCGGGCTGAAAATAACGTTACTGTCCTCTTACTGTTTGCCGATGAGACTGGAGGATAATTATTTGACGCCGATCTCCTAGATCCATTTCCGGTTTGTGCGCAATAAACGCCGAAATCATATTGATTATTAAGTTTAGAAAGCGATCCAAATGCACTATAGTGTTTGTCTGGAGCCACGTAACAAGATATCACTGCCGGAGGGATTTCCTCGACGCACTGATCGGCACTTCCGGTTTTGGCGAGAGTGTAACTCGCCCGACCATCTATCAGGTGGCGGTATTGAGGCGTTGCAATCTCATACAGGGTCCCACTGCAGTCCGGAGGTTGGCTGGATGAATTATGAATGACATGGCGAAAAAATGAAATATTGATCCCAAAAACGGCGTAAGTCGTTCTTGGTGTGCAACGCATGGCGGGCAAAAACGGCGTAACTCGTTCTTGGCGACCAATGTGTTAAGGTCCAGTTTGCTCGGAACAGGATAATCCGCATTTTGCTATGATGCCCCCCTAGCTCATGAAATGAACTCCAACAGTCCTTAGAGCTTGAGATTCTCCCCTCTGTTGCAGAGTTTAAAACCTTGATCTCCAACCATTGTCAATCAAGTTGTACACGTTTTAATTGATTGTTATCCGTACTTGTCTTATTGTTATGATTTTATACTCTGTGAATTTATATGCCTTTTTTTCTTAACTCTAGCAAAACAACACACTAGGGCTGACCTCTATTAGTCGACTAATCGATCGAAAGGAGCCGTAGTTGACTGCCAACCTCTTAGTCGAATGCAAGTATAATTAAATATAAATATTTTTTATAAATCATTCTTTCCAAAAGCAAAGAGGCTGGAACGCATACCAGCGAGGCTAACTGCCTAAGAAAACAGGCACAGAGGCACTGAAAGAGGATTTCACACTAGACATATCAAGATGTATCCATCAGTGGACCAATTGCATTCCGGTAGTCGACTATACAAATCCTTAGTCGGGGACAGGCCTAGTACACACACACCAATAGGGCTCGGGAAGTGGGTGGGAATGTGGATGGTTGCTACGGACGCTGCTCTGGTCGCCATTTTTGGAGGATGACACTGAATTTGCATTGAAAATCGCTAACATTACAAAATGGAAGGGTTGATGTGGCAGCTTTTCACACTTCAAACGTCAAACCATATTTTAACCCAAAAATCCACCTCGTCAACCGGAGTAATCCACTACAAATGGCAGCCTGCCCCAGACATGAGATGCTTCCTAAGACCCATAATCCTATAGTCATAGATTTTACTTGACAAAATCGATTTGTTGATTTTAAAATTGTGTTTCCCACTTTCCCCCCATTCAGAAAGAAAAAGTCAATTAATCGAACAAAGTTCTGGTCGACTAAGAGACCAAACCGACCGATTGATTGACTTAAGAGGAGGTCGCCCCGGCAACATCTAGGCTTGATTACTGTTGTTGCTGCTAAACTAGAACTGCTGCTGATTCAGCTCCACGTCCTTGAATACCAATGTATTCAATGTACCTCCATCTATTGTGCTTTGCTCTGCTGTTTTGTCTGTGTGTGTGTGTGTGTGTCTGTGTGTCTGTCTGTCTCTGTCTGTGTCTGTGTGTGTGTCTGTGTGTCTGTGTGTGTCTGTGTGTCTGTCTGTCTCTGTCTGTGTGTGTGTCTGTGTGTGTGTCTGTGTGTGTGTCTGTCTGTCTGTCTGTCTGTCTGTCTGTCTGTCTGTCTGTCTGTCTGTCTGTCTGTCTATGCGTGTGTGTCTGTCTGTCTGTCTGTCTGTGTGTCTGTCTGTGTGTCTGTCTGTCTGTGTGTCTGTGTGTGTGTGTGTGTGTGTGTGTCTGCCTGCTGACGGAGGGAGGGAGGGCGGGCGTGCGGCTGCATCATCGTCGTGGGGACCGTTGCTATGGAGCGGCCGCCTGGCGTTGAGAAATAGGCCAACTGTTCACGCCGGTGAAGATCTGCTGCATTCATTTGAAAGTAGGAGTGAGATAACATCCAGTCATTGATTACAACGCCTCGGCCCCCCCCCTCCCTCCCCCCCTCCCTCCCTCCCTCCCTCCACCCACACACACACACACACCACACACACGCACACACTGCAGCCGAGATGTAAACAGTCAGACGCTGCTCCAGGAAATACAATCCCCCCGCTCCCCCCCCCCCCCACCGCCGCTCCCCTCCGGCAGGATTTATATTGAGCAGGATGTTTTCCGATGATACCCTGTGTGTGTGTGTGTGTACACTGTATGTTGCATTCAGTGTGTGTGTGTGTGTGTGTGTACACTATGTGTATGTTGATGTTCAGCGTGCATATGTAAAACAGAGCCCCCCCCCCTCCTGATGCCTTTGTGGACTGATCTTTAGAGCAGAGAGAGACACAGCACTGGGTTTGTAATCCTCCTTAAGATAGACATTGTGGTTTAGAGTACATTTTACATGGATTGGACGGATGATGAGGTTTACTTTTTTTCCTCTGGGGGGGGGGGGGGGGGGGCAGCAATTTCCTGAAGTGATGAATCCCATTTATTCGCTGTAGATGGTCTCAATTGCCCCACTGGCGCACAAAGCTTTTTAATGCTTTAATTGCGTCTCAAAGGAGCCGGGGCAGAATGAAATTAGAGATTGTCCTACATTTAGGTACCGTGTGTGTGTTTGTGTGTGCGTGCGCATGATTGTGCATTAATAATGTGTGTGTGTGTGACAGTGTGAGGTAGTGGGTGGGCTGTTATATCCATCTATATGATTCATGGCAGTGGATGTTTTCTCCTCTGGCAGCTCCGCTGCATATAGAGGCTTATCACACCCTACACACACACACACACACACAATCTGTGTCTCTCTATCACACGCACACAATATGTGTCTCTCTAACACACACACACACACACACACACACAATCTGTGTCTCTATCACACACACTCTCGCTCGAACACACACACACACACACAAGATCTGTGTCTCTCTATCACATGCACACTCACACACGCACACACCTCTCACACAAACACATTAACACTCACACCGCGTACGGTCACCTTTTTGTTTTTTTCTTCCCAGCAGATGGCATGTGTCACCATATTACAGCAGTATTTCATTAACATTATGGGCCTCCATCTGTTGTTGTTCTCAGGCTCCATAGAGCACCTTGTTTTGGTCACTGACAGCCAGGGGAGGGGGGGGGGGGGGTAAACAGTCCTGCATGTATGGAGCAGGAAGAAGCTTCTTCTAGGCCAGGGGTCTCAAACTCAATGTACCTGGGGGCCGCTGTAGGTAGAGTCTGGGTGAGGCTGGGCCGCATCAAATATTCCAAAAAAAAGTACAACCGATCCAATCTTCTCAATCTTTAGCAATAACATTTCAGAACATGAACGGTTCTTCAGAACATAGGCTTCTCTTACCTACTCCTTGCTGCCAGAGACTTGGCAGTGCTTCCTCTTATGTCTCCCCCCCCCTTGTGTGTCCTCTCAGGTTTGTCAGGCGCAATACATCTTCAACAAACTAGTACCCCTTTGCCTCATTATAAAACCTCACAAACACCAGCAACTGAGCATTCTCAGTGGTGTCAGTGGACTCATCCACAGCTATGGAAATGCACTGTGCATTTTATTTTTAAATTCAAATCACCAGCCAGTATTTCAGTTATTCTGGTTGCTGTGCTATCTGAGGGGGATTTGCTTTTGTTTGCCTTCAAACATGGTCTCCCATCACTTCAGTCATACATTATTTTATATGTATGCATCAGAGAGAGAGAATGGCTTCTTGTGTTTAGCCAACACCCATGCCACTGAGTGAGGACTTGGTTGGTTTTTCTCTTTGTGACATAGATTTAACAATAATTCTGCTTGCAGCTTGATATGATGATTTCATTCCAGTTATTTTTGTGGTTCTTAGCACTGAATTTTGAGGAAAGGTTGCATAAAAATAACTGTTTTGTTTCGTAGTGGCATTTCAAATATGCCACTCTTCACAAGAGCTACCGTTTCTTGGCATAATTAGGCACATTGGTTTGGTGCTGGGAGGATGCACGCATATTTTTCAGTCCATTCACCTTTGAATTGCAGCGATTTTCACTGTTGACTTTTCTTTTACTGGCCATCTTTGAACATGCCACATTTTTCTCCTAACTGCCTGCTGGCGAAACTATGCTACTAGCTACAGTACCTGCAGATTAGACTACCTGTAGATGCGCTGTCAACTCGCTCTGACTGGGACCCGGTGAAAGAGGCGACACGCATTCCGTGAAGACCCGCCCTACTCTGCCTCTGATTCGCAGACTGTGGGTGAGGGAAAAACACGCTGACGGGACGCTGAATGTGTTTGGACCAGAGTAGCCAGACACAGACAGTGGAGCAGTGCAGCCGGACAGGCAGAGCACTGATTGCAGAGGAGATAGCGGAGAATTTCGAGGATGCCTGCCACAGGATATATTTTCCTTCCACTTGGTATCACTCTGGAATCACGTTTCAACCAAGTCACTAACGTAACGTTGCTGTCATGAGCCTGCGCTATGGTAGCCTGCTACAAGTGATAAAATAAATAAAACATCCAACTCGCGCAACGACGCGGCAAAAAGTTGCGCGCGGGCCGCACTAACACTAAACTTTGATGTCAAGTAGGGGCCCGCAAAATATCATCCAGCGGGCCGCAATTGGCCGCGAGTTTGAGACCCCTGTTCTAGGCCTAGCTAGCAGCTATAGTCGGTGGCAAGGTGCACAATTGTTCTTTTTCTTCTTTCTTTCTTTCTGTAAACCCGACCGTCCGCAATGAGAACCAATCTTGCACAACGAACTATCCCAATTATTTTTGCCGCTATTATTAGAAGTCGTAGCGGGATTCAACCGGGGCGTGTTGACCTGTGAGGCGCTTATGTACGTGAGACTGTTGGACGTCCATCACAGCCTCTCCCTGCCTGCCTGCCTGCCTGCCTGCCAGCCGGTTAGCAGGGCCCACAGCCAGACGGCATCCACTGCCAGGTTACCTCCAGCCAGGGTGGGAAATGAACACCAGCACGGCAGCCAACACCCCGCTGTAGCTTTGGCCCTGGCTCTGGCACAATGTGGCTGCGCTCCACCGGCACCTTTGGCACGCAGTCAACCGCCGTTTTCTGTCCCGTCCTAGAAATCAATTCAGCCGAGTGGCGGGTTGAGTTTCCAATGCGTTGGCTGCTGTGTGTCTGGAGGAAGAGAGAATATGTTACGCTTCATTTACACTTCTGCTGAAGCGGGGAGAGCGTGGGGGGGGCTGTCTCTCTGACACCACCACACGCACACCTTCTGAAAAAACGTCACGACATGCCAAGTGCCGCAGGCGTAATGATTGGGCTTGGTTTCCTGTGAAATCGGCACAACCTAGAATGTGTTTTTATCAACGGAATAAAGAGGACTCTCAGGCTGGCGAGGAAAATGTACTTGTATTATGTCACTACTTGTGTCGTCCACTCTTGAAGGGCTATAAGAGGAGGAACGTCATTCTTAATTATTTGAAAAAGATCGTCATGACCTATATTCAAAACGGTTTAGATCATCATCCTTATAACTAGGGATGCCCCGATCACGTTTTTTGCCACCGATACCGATCACCGATCGTCTTGAGCCATATCGTCCGATACCGATCCGATATCAATCGTTTTTGGTTATATATTAAAAAAAAAATTAATATGTACTTTTTTTTATTTATATATATATATATATATTATATAATTATACTTGTAGTTGTATTATCTGCGAGACATCGCCACCACGCAACAAGTCAAAATGCTTGCTATCTCCACTGTCTGTGTGTATACTCTGCTTTGGTTAAATCACATTCAGCATGCCCTCAGCACAGCAGGGTATATCTCTGCAGATATACCCTACTCCCTCAGCTAGCCCCGTTTGTGACTGCGATGCAAGCCGGGGCTCGAATACGCATCGAATCAATGTTATAAGACATTGATATCAGGAGCTATCTGTAGCTACTGCTAGCCGGCTAGATAACGTTAAGACAACGCCTCAGTGAACTATTTAGTTCAATGGGACATTTCGTTTTGAACAGTGAGCTAACGTGAGCTAACGTGAGCTAACGGAGGTATCAACATGCACTACTAGACTATTGCTGGAGCATTTGTTGATATCAGGAGCTATCAGTAGCTAGCCGGCTAGATACCGTTAGACAATGCCTACTAAAAGTGAATAGTTGACTGGGTAATTTTGTTTAAACAGTAACGATAGCTAGGTAGCTAACGTTAGCTCACGGTCCCATGCACTATAGACTAGAGCAGAGGAACCTCCTCTGTGTTTACACGGGTGCGGGAGGGGCAAGCGAGGAGGAGGAGGAGCGGCAGTTTGCAGCGCTGTGTGTCTGAGACAGACAGCGAGTGAGATCTCCGCTAAGAATTGGATCATGTTTTCACAATCAGCGAAAATAAAGCATTATCGGAATTCACCAATCTCATATTTATACTGAATATCGGCCGATACCGATCGCTGGCCGATCGATCGGGGCATCCCTACTTATAACAAAGCTATTCATGAAGAAATTCAACTGGGGGCCTTTGTGTTTTTCATTTAAACGTGACATAATTCAAAGGCTAATTTTGAAATCGGTCAAGCTAGCGGCTTCCTTGTTGACTAGAAACGAGGCAAATGTCTGCGAGCTTGGTGCACTACTCTGAGTCTGGTGCACTACTCTGAGTCTGGTGCACTACTGTGAGTCTGGTGCACTACTGTGAGTCTGGTGCACTACTCTCTGAGTCTGGTGCACTACTCTCTGAGTCTGGTGCACTACTCTCTGAGTCTGGTGCACTACTGTGAGTCTGGTGCACTACTGTGAGTCTGGTGCACTACTCTGAGTCTGGTGCACTACTCTGAGTCTGGTGCACTACTGTGAGTCTGGTGCACTACTGTGAGTCTGGTGCACTACTCTGAGTCTGGTGCACTACTCTGAGTCTGGTGCACTACTCTGAGTCTGGTGCACTACTCTGAGTCTGGTGCACTACTCTGAGTCTGGTGCACTACTCTGAGTCTGGTGCACTACTCTGAGTCTGGTGCACTACTGTGAGTCTGGTGCACTACTCTGAGTCTGGTGCACTACTAATATGAATACAAATCCAGCAGTTGCATATCTTATTTTGTAACAAAAAAAATGGTCAAACATATTTGAGAGAGCTGTTAGGTGCCTATGCTTAGACGCTATGCTCCTCCCCCGGACTGGACTGATGTGTAGTTAGAACAGTAGTGTGGACATTGGAAATAACATTACCTCACCTATAAATACAACACTTCGCGGCGCTGTTCCTCGAGGGTCAGTTGGCAGTGGAGAACCAAAACAAAGGGGTGGCATGGGTTTGGAACCGTAGTTGAAAGACACCATACATGTTGGAGAGGAATACATGTGCCTGTTGTCTCTCTACCAGGAGCCAAGGGTCTTCTGGTTGAAGATCATGCTGGGAGAGAGACTACTGTGGGGGACAGGGTTCTCTCTTTCTCTCTTTCTCTCTCTCTCTCTGAGTGGAATGCTCGACCTGGGGCTATTGACTGAGAGAACCTTTGGCATTTTAAACGTTTGCATACTGCACTACACAGGCAGGAAATCAGATCTGGGGCTATACCTTCCGCCCTTAGTGCAGGAGTGACCTGCAGGCACGCACGCACGCACGCACGCACGCACGCACGCACGCACACACACACACACACACACACACACACACACACACACTTACACATTCTAGAGCTGTCCCCGAAGCCTGTTTTTGGGATTCGGACTTCGCCAGGGTTTTTCCGAACGGACGTTCAAACCATCGTTTTTAATCATGCAAAAAATGTGCTCCTAAATAATTTTTCTGGTTCAGTACTAGTGTCGAGTCTTGACTTTAGGCACATAGCGCACATTTACACGTATAACATGGATATTGCTGTGGTTATTAAGAGTAGTACTAGTACCTACGTACTGGTCACGGGAGGCTTCGATAACGTTTGGGTGGTAATCCATTTTGTGAATACATTTGTTGAAACATCTTTGTTGGCCGACGGCTCCTGCTATCTTAACGTTAGCAAGCTAAACGAGGTGCATAGCTTAACACAATGGGGACGAGCAACGGAGATCTCCGTGTTTCGATTCCACCCGTTGTGGACAGAAGCACGGATAAATCCGTGGCAAGTTGTTATTGCTTTTATTCCATATTAATAACCTATTCAAGGTCGCCGAGCGGCACTGCAGATTTACCGTACTCTATGAATTCGAGAAGGTGCAATACCGGCCAGATCCTCTTAGGGGCGCTATTGCGATAATGCAGTGTGCCCTGTGGCTGAACGGATCAGTCTTTTTTTTTACTTTCAATGAAGATTTCAGTTAGCAGGATTCTAGATGTGCAGCATGTAGCTTGGATTACGTTTTGCATCGCAGATTTCACCATGCAATAAGGGGATTTATCATCAGCCAATGGACATATCGATCTACCAGATGGCGATCGATAACGGGGAAATGCTCGGGGGGGATCCCACCGGACCACGGTAAGATCTTTTTCACGTAAAGTACATCCCGATCGGGCCTTGTTTTGATAGCCATCCAGGCGTTCGGCCTATGAGACTAATGAGGCTAACGCGGTTATTGGTAATCAATAATCAGAAACGACGTCCCCCGCCCCCCCCCCCCCCTTTCATGCATACATGCGTGAGAATCGTGCCGATCATATGCAGTTTGAGTTTTAACTGGAGTGTATCTATAACCGAAATGCCATTGGATTTAACGTTATTAGCTATTAGCCCATTATCTCGGCTTCCAGGAAATATACTAGACCAAATCTGGTATAATGCTTATATTCACGGTGCTATAAAATGAGAACGTATTGATGAAAAACATTTTTCTTTAAGCCATTTTGAAGGGACGGTTTATGGTCTCAATTCACAATGAGAATGGACAGATAGCAATACTATAAAGTATAGATTTAGCTCTACAAACAGCCCCACGTCCAGGGCACGAAAGCATATTTATTTCTTACCGGCCAAAAAAAATACGCATTTGTGTCACATATATAATTTTTTTTCAGTACATTTCAAGTAGATAAGCTATTACGTTGAAGAATAGACACTTAAAGAGGCCAGAGTTAAATTTGTACTCTCTCTCTCTCTCTGAAGTGACTTCTCGCTATCTGCAAACAGCTCCACTGTCTGTGTGTATACTTAGTAGCCTCCAGATGCAGCCAGGATTCTCCGGCGCTGCAGCTGGACCCTATTGGTATACTGTGCTTTGGTCAAATCACATTCAGCATGCCCTCAGCTCGAATACGCATCGAATCAATGTTATAAGACATTGATATCAGGAGCTATCTGTAGCGCTACTGCTAGCCGGCTAGATAACGTTAAGACAACGCCTCAGTGAACTATTTAGTTTACTGGGACATAGAGCTAACGTGAGCTAACGTTGCCTACCGAGCGAACGGAGGTATCATGCACTCGACTATTGCTGGAGCATTTGTTGATATCAGCAGCTATCAGTAGCTAGCCAGCTTGATACCGTTAGACAATGCCTCATGTATTAAACTAAAAGTGAATAGTTGACTGGGTCATTGTTTAAACAGTAACGTTAGCTCACGGAGGTCCGCACTAGACTAGAGCAGACTGCCCGAGGCAATAGGAGCCTCTGTGTTGATGCGCCCAGAAGCACGGACTGGGGCGGATATGACTCGTTGCCACGGGTTTTTTCAAAATAAGAGTATCATATGAACCGAACGTTGCTAACTGCCGGAGCCATCGATATTATGACTGGAGCTGCGCTTGGGGCGGAAATTAGACCCGCACAGGACTTTCAAAATAAGAGTATCGATATGAACTACACGCCAGGTGGCGGGCGGACCTCTCAGTGTCACTCGCTAAACCGAAAATCTGCCCGCCAATGGCGGGTGGCGGGCTCCAATTTCGTGCACTGCCCACGTCTGTTTACATTTCACGGTCCTCTTGAGATTAATTAGACTCATCCCAGTGGCCGCGAAAGTGTTAATTAACGTGAATAACATACCTGTGTAATGTTAAGTAAAAAGTTCAGCATCACTGCATACACTTGGTATCTCTCTCTCTTTTTTTTGCATGATTGATTCATTTCCTGATAATGTATGACGGACGGTGACCCCTCATCTCGACTAGACTGTGTTGTTGTTGTTCGTGCGTGACTTTCAAATTATTGTAAACACAACATAGTACTGTGATATTCTGATATATATCACATTCTGATATATATTTTGTGTGTAAAATAAATAAATAAAAAACTAAAAGATTTTAAAACCTTTTAAAAAGCGGAGGTTCGAACCCATTAATTAAGATTCAAGTGCCAACGTAGCAAACCAAGGTCCAAACCTTTCGAACGTTACACATACAGGGGGTGACAGTGGCTCAGGAGGTAGAGGAGTCGTCTGGTAATCTGGAGGTTCCCGGTTCGATTCCCGCTCCTCCCGGGCAGCGTGTCGAAGTGATGCTCCTTGAGCAAGACACTTAACCCCTAATTGCTCCCGATGTGCAGGTTGGCACCTTGCACGGTCGCCTCTGCCATGGTTGTGTGAATGTGAGTGAATGGGTCAAATGTGAGGAACAAAAATTGTAAAGCGCTATATAAATGCAGCCATTTACCATTTATTATTTACATACACACATACTTACACAGACACCAGGTTTCAGCAGTTATGCCGCAGTAGAGAGCAGTAAGTGTGTGTCTGTCTCTCTGTGTGTGTCTGTCTCTGTTTGTGTGTGTGTCTCTGTGTGTGTGTGTCTCTGTGTGTGTGTCTGTCTCTGTGTGTGTGTCTGTGTGTGTGTCTCTGTGTGTGTGTCTGTGTGTGTGTGTGTCTCTGTGTGTGTGTGTCTCTGTGTGTGTGTCTCTGTGTGTGTGTGTGTCTCTGTCTGTGTGTCTCTGTGTGTGTGTGTCTGTCTCTGTGTGTGTGTGTGTCTCTGTGTGTGTGTGTCTGTCTCTGTGTGTGTGTGTCTCTGTCTGTGTGTCTCTGTGTGTGTGTGTGTGTCTCTGTGTGTGTGTGTCTGTCTCTGTGTGTCTGTGTCTCTGTCTGTGTGTCTCTGTGTGTGTGTGTGTCTGTCTCTGTGTGTGTGTGTGTGTGTGCCTGTAGTGAAGTGTCTTGTGTTGACACAGGCTCTGTGTGGAGGAGTGTAGCCTGGCTGCTGTTTGCTCTATTTGGGCCCCGGCTGGCTGCCGAGATAAAGGACGAGGTTACGTTGCCTCTCTCCGTCTTAGTGTCTCTTAGGTTTGTGTGAGTTGTAGTCGTTATGTGGTGGTGGTAGCGTTCTGCTTGACATTTTGAGAATGTATGGGTTGTAAATGTCATCACCTGCTGCCATTGTGGAGAGACATGGGGTTTGGACCGACCTCCCAACCTTCCAGGTCGAGACTCTCCAGCCTATAGTGCCTGGAAGCTGCCTGGTCTAATAGCATTTGTGTTGGTACTACAGCTTATGGAACGAGCAAAACCAGACTAAGCTTATTTATAAGACTTGAGGAAATCTCATTACGTTGCTTGTTCCCCCGTGGTGGTCTGTGGCGTGGGACGCGTGTTTGTGGCTAAAAACGGCGCTGAAGACGTGGACCTTGGAGACTGGGAGGAGGAGGAGAGTTAAGGAGAGGGAGGATGAGGAGAGGGAGGAGAAAGATGGGAGGAGAGGGAGGATGAGGAGAGGGAGGAGAAAGATGGGAGGAGAGGGAGGATGAGGAGAGGGAGGAGAAAGATGGGAGGAGAGGGAGAAGGAGAGAGAGAGGAGAAAGATGGGAGGAGAGGGAGAGGGACAGGTCACTCCTAATAGCAGCCAGGCCGCCTTCCCGCTAAGTGCTGCAATCAGATTTCTGATGCTTTTCTGCGCCTGCTAAACCGTAGTGGGAAAACGTCGATTTCCCACCTGACCCATTATGCAGCCTGCTCAGAAATAATGAGATTTTGTCCCTATTTGGTTTTGATGCTGCTGTGGTGTCGGGCTCCAACACACAACCAGGTCACCCACTGCTGCTGCGGAGAAACAGCGTGGATGGAATGACATACACAGGCTAATGGCAACACTCTGCACCCTGGAAGAACAGCTAGAACAGCTTCCTATATGAGGGGCATTATTCACCTTATAGTCTAGAGACCTTGAAGTCATCAGTTATGACTCGATGGTGACTACCAGGGGTGGACGAAGTACACAGTTTCTTTACTTAAGTAAAAGAAATACTGAGATAAAATAGGCCTACTCTGGTAAAAGTCATCCATTCAAAATTCTACTTAAACCCTTAAGCCCGAGCAAGCGGTCCGGTACCGGTACGAGATAAATGTCACGCTATAAATAGATCAATACAGTCCTTATTAATAAATATTGCTTTCTTTTTCAAATGTAGCCAAGAGTAAAAAAGACCCTAACCCTATCAAAACGGCAGCCATATATTTTGTATATTTTCAATACCAATAATTTTAAGTGTTATTAGCTAAATATGTGTTTATAAATATCTCTGCGCATCCTGGCAGAAACCGGATGAATTCGATGGAAATAAAGGAAGCTGTCACATAAACCTTGTAGGGCTGTCTTAAATACTTCGAAGCTTCGAAGCTTCGTTCGATGGCACACGCTTCGAACATAAAAAAAAAAGAAAACCAAAAAAAAAAAATCAATTTATTTTTTTACTTCGATTTGTGTGTGTGTGTGTGTGTGTGTGTGTGTGTGTGTGTGTGTGTGTGTGTGTGTGTGTGTGTGTGTGTGTGTGTGTGTGTGTGTGTGTGTGTGTGTGTGTGTGTGTGTGTGTGTGTGTGTGTGTGTGTGTGTGTGTGTGTGTGTGTGTGTGTGTGTGTGTGTGTGTGTGTGTGTGTGTGTGTGTGTGTGTGTGTGTGTGTGTGTGTGTGTGTGTGTGTGTGTGTGTGTGTGTGTGTGTGTGTGTGTGTGTGTGTGTGTGTGTGTGAGAGAGAGAGAACTACCCATCCCAGTTAGGACAGCCAAATCCCGTCCAATCTTTCGCCGTCGACTAAAGACTCACTTCTTCAACCATTATCTGAAATGATTAAAAAAAAAAAAAAAAAAAAAAATCTAACCGTGACTAACCTTACTGTCATGCACTTTTCCTAATAAACTAACCTACACTGTAACACGCAACACTTTGATAAACATTGTTACTCAGCTGATGTTGTACCCTTCTTGCTCTCTTGTCGTACAGAACTTGTAAGTCGCTTTGGATAAAAGCGTCAGCTAAATGACTAAATGTAAATGTGTGTGTGTGTGTGTGTGTGTGTGCGCGCGCGCGCATGGGGCCATTGGGTGGGGCCGGGGGACAAATACACTGGAGGAAAGTAACCCAGCTCAGCACTGCCCAAATTATATCATCACTATTGCCTGTTTGAAGGATATCATCCTCAAATACATATACACCTACATGCCTTGTAGAATTCCACACATAAGAAAGAAAGATACTGGGATGAATAAACAAAATAGGAAATACAATTTAGATAAGGTGCTACTGAGATGTTTTGGTGAGTTCTTTGTTTTTTTGTGGAAGTTGCCCTTCTTAAAAATGCATGAACATTCACTGATAATTGGTCTGTAGTGGAGTCTACAAGGTCTACATTGCCGGACCATGTAGAATCCGGACCTTGTAGACTGACATAATTCTGTGCATAGTTTAGTCTACACAGGCCATATTTCAAATAATCAAAATCTTACTTCATTCATCTTAAACATTCTTGATTTGGGGGATTGGTAGTTCCCATGAAATCTGAAGTTGTTCAAACGACAACAGCGATCCACCTTGAATTATATCACACAGCCGAGTGAAACCTTGTTGGCTCAGTCACGAAAGGGGCTACTTAATTAATTAATCCAACCCACTTTATTTATAGAGCACATTTAAAAACAACAACGTTTATGAAAGTGCTGTACAAGTCCCACAACATAAGATAAAAAAAATATATATTTTTTTATTTTTTTTCAAAGCTTCGAATTAAAATCGAAGCTCGGCCCCGAAGCTTCGATTGCCAAAAAAAGCTTCGAAGGTCAGCCCTAAAACCTTGTAGTCCTACGATCAAACAGATCATAATGAATAAATCAACATTTTGTGTCAGTTTGAACCCAGTAAAATGTACTGGGTTCATTTATTGAAACCAAGTACTGTATGAAATAGTAAACAGTGCAATTACAGGTGGTCACTGGTCATTTCAACGTTTTCAAAGTGAAATCAAGTAACTTTACATTAGCAGCTCCGGGTACTGTAGGTAGCAACGTTAGCTCTCATAACGTTAGCCACTTAGCAGCTCCGGGTACTGTAGGTAGCAACGTTAGCTCTCATAACGTTAGCCAGTTAGCAGCTCCGGGTACTGTAGGTAGCAACGTTAGCTCTCATAACGTTAGCCACTTAGCAGCTCCGGGTACTGTAGGTAGCAACGTTAGCTCTCATATCGTTAGCCAGTTAGCAGCTCGGGGTACTGTAGGTAGCAACGTTAGCTCTCATAACGTTAGCCAGTTAGCAGCTCCGGGTACTGTAGGTAGCAACTCATAGGGCTGGGCGATATGGCCAAAAACGTTATCGCGATAAAATTATTTTCATATAACTCGATATCGATAATTATCGTCGATATAATGTCTGTCAAGTTTAATTAGCTTATTATGCCCGGCGCCGATACGCGGGCTGACTTGTTTTGCTGCTGTGAATGTCTCGAGAGTCGAGTTGATGTCGTCATCAGTCCGCGCACGTTAGCAGTTAGCCAAAGCAAGCGAAGTATCTCATGACAATGTACTAAAAATGACCCTAAAATACTCTGTTCCGCCCAATTCATTGCAACGACGTCCACCGTATACCCCACACTACTATAACAGTTACCCTCAGAATTCAAAACACACACCAACTCGGCAGGTAACCTGTAAAATAGCGCTGTGCAAGCTAATTAGCCCTAGCCAGCCTTGTTTACTGAGTCCTACCTCCGGGTCTCCTTCCGCTATTGGCCATCTCCTTCACTGATTGGTTGTTAGTGCGTGTGCTCATATCCAAGCTTGGAAAATCGATATATCGAAACTTTGCGACCACGTTTCATGTTTATTTCGAGGAAATAATTTATCGCGATAGTTATCGTTATCGTTTTATCGCCCAGCCCTAAGCTCTCATAACGTTAGCCAGTTAGCAGCTCCGGGTACTGTAGGTAGCAACGTTAGCTCTCATAACGTTAGCCAGTTAGCAGCTCCGGGTACTGTAGGTAGCAACGTTAGCTCTCATAACGTTAGCCAGTTAGCAGCTCCGGGTACTGTAGGTAGCAACGTTAGCTCTCATAATGTTAGCCAGTTAGCAGCTCCGGGTACTCTAGGTAGCAACGTTAGCTCTCATAACGTTAGCCAGTTAGCAGCTCCGGGTAGCCTCCGGCTACAGTAGGTAGCAACGTTAGCTCTCATAACGTTTCCACTCGGAAAGTAGTGTCTCCATCTCCTCGCTCACTTTTTTGTCCCTCCTCCAGTTATGCGTGCTCTTTTACCGTCAGCTGCTTTCAGCTCTGTTGTTGTTGTGTTACGTCCTGCGCGCAACCCGTGTTCCATACGGAAGTAAGGAGAGGTTCGCTCACGCGTATATTAGTAACCCGGTTTGTATTAGGAGGTCGGCTTATAATTGCTTAGCTCAACAGCGCACCCGGACATTAATAGAGAGTTGGTTTTTAATTGAATACATGTCACTATTAGAGGAATTACGTTATTCGATATTGAATGAAGTATCTAAAGTAAAGGTATGCACTCTGTGATGTCTGTGTATTCCAGTGCTTGGGAGCATTCAACCCTCGAACAATTGACCTCTACATGTTGTGTTAAAGTGGTATGTGGTCCAGTTATGCTGCTCTGATTAAAGGTTATGTTAAAGCGGTATGTGGTCCAGTTATGCTGCTCAAGTTCAAGTTCAAGTTTCAAGTTTCTTTAATAGTTGTCATACAGAAGTACAGAATACTTTTGTACAAAATGCTTCTTACTGTTGCGCTCCAGAGACTGTGCATGACAAGATAAGTATGAAATAAAGACATAGTAAAAATTAGAAGTAAAAAAAGAGGTCACAGTGTTCAGTTTAGACATATGTACAATGTTCGTAGACGTAGTTACCATACAATATACAATACTGTGCAGTGTACTAATATACAATACTATATAGTGCAAGGCATAAATGGACGAGGTGCAGTTTAGGTACAATTCACAGTAGGTGTACGAGTTGTAGTGCAAATCCTTTATCAATAAATATAAAGTGTAAGTGTGTTTGTGTGATCTAAAGTGTGGAGAGTGGGTGCTGCAGTGTGTTGTTTGTTTGAGTGAGTGTGTGCGTGTGGGTGTGTGTGATGTGTGCATTTGATGGTTGTTGCATAGTGATTATTGTTCGTTTAGCGATTATTGTTCGTTTAGCAGCCTGATGGCCTGGGGATAGAAGCTCCTTCTGAGTCTTTCTGTGCTCGCCATAAGACTCCGGTATCGCTTGCCTGACGGCAGCAGTTCAAAGAGGCAGTTGTTCGGGTGGCTCGAGTCCTTAATAATTCTCTTAGCCTTCCCCTTGCACCGCTTGTTGTAAATGTTCTGGAGGGTGGGAAGCCCCCCTCTAATTGTGCGTTCGGCTGAACGTGTCACTCTTTGTAGTCTGCTACGGTCTTGTGCAGTGCTATTCCCAAACCAGGAGGTGATGTTGCCGGTCAGGATGCTCTCTATTGTACATGAGTAGAAGTTCCTAAGGATCTTCTGACTGACTTGGAACTTCCTTAGGCGCCTGAGGAAGTAGAGGCGTTGTCGTGCCTTCTTCACAACACTGTCAATGTGTGTGGTCCATGTCAAGTCCTCGGATATGTGGGCTCCGAGGTACTTGAAACTGTTCACTCTCTCAACTGGTGCCCCGTCGATGCTGAGGGGGCTGTAGTCCTTGACCCCCGACCTCCTGAAGTCCACAATCATCTCTTTTGTTTTGCTGACGTTCAGGGAGAGGCAGTTCTCCTGACACCACTGTGACCGGTTCTCTACCTCTTCCAGGTAGGCCCTTTCGTCGTTGGCAGAGATCAGGCCCACCACTACTGTGTCATCAGCAAATTTGATGATGGTGTTGTTGTTCCGCTGTGCTACGCAGTCATGTGTGTACAGGGAGTAGAGGAGGGGGCTCAGAACACAGCCCTGGGGGGCCCCTATGTTGAGCGTGATGGATGAGGAGGTGCAGTTGCCGGCTCTTACCACCTGGGGTCTGCCCGTCAGGAAGTCCAGGACCCACTGGCACAGGTCATAGTTCAAGCCCAGGTCCCTGAGCTTGGCTATGAGTTTGGAGGGGACTATGGTATTGAATGCTGAGCTGTAGTCGATGAACAGCATTCTCACATAGTTCCCCTGCCTCTTGTCCAGATGTGATGCTGCTGTGTGCAGCACATGGGCTATGGCGTCCTCCGTGGACCTGTTGGGGCGATATGCAAATTGCAGAGGGTCCAGGTTGATGGGGAGGGATGCTCTGATTAAAGGTTATGTTAAAGCGGTATGTGGTCCAGTTATGCTGCTCTGATTAAAGGTTATGTTAAAGCGGTATGTGGTCCAGTTATGCTGCTCTGATTAAAGGTTATGTTAAAGCGGTATGTGGTCCAGTTATGCTGCTCTGATTAAAGGTTATGTTAAAGCGGTATGTGGTCCAGTTATGCTGCTCTGATTAAAGGTTATGTTAAAGCGGTATGTGGTCTGGTTATGCTGCTCTGATTAAAGGTTATGTTAAAGTGGTATGTGGTCTGGTTATGCTGCTCTGATTAAAGGTTATGTTAAAGTGGTATGTGGTCTGGTTATGCTGCTCTGATTAAAGGTTAGGTTAAAGTGATATGTGGTCCAGTTCTGCTGCTCTGATTACGTCATCTTGATGTTGACGGGCTTCTTCACATTTAAAAAAACATTATCTTCATTATGTTTTCTATGCACATTTTTTTTCTTCAAAGTAACTGATGGGTTCATATAAATGTAGTGGAGTAAAAGTACAAAGTTCCCTAAAATGAAAATTCAAGTACCTCAAATTGTACTTAAGTGCAGTACTTAAATAAGTAAACGAGTAAAACTACTTTCCTCCACTGGTGACTACATAGGTTTTCAATGTGGGTGTTTGGTTCATTGGGGTTCAGCGCCCAGATCTACCCATGGGAACTGAAACATATTGAAAGTGTCGGCCATGTTTTTAATCATGTTCCTTCCTCTGGCCTCTCTCTTTCCCTCCTTCATTATCTTTCCTTTCTTTACCTCCCTTCCTCTCTTCATTCTCTTTCCTTGTCCTCTCTTTCTTTACCTCCTCCATTCTCTTTCCTGGTCCTCACTCTCTCTCTCTTCCTCTTCTTCATTTCTGTGTCTCTGACAGACTTCATCACAGCAGCTGAAATTCACCACCTCAGACTCCTGTGACAGGATCAAGGATGAGTTCCAGTTCCTCCAAGCACAATACCACAGGTACACACACACACACACACACACACACACACACACACACACACACACACACACACACACACACACACACACACACACACAATACCACAGGTAGACAAGCTATCTCTCTCTCTTTCACACACACACACACATAGGCGCAAGCACACACACATACACACACCTAGAGGAGAAGCACAGTGTGTGTCATTAGGGATGGGTACCTTTCACATTTGAACCGATACCGGTACCGGTACCTGTGAATCGATACCGGTACCCAACGGTACATTTTTTCGGTACTTAAAAAAAAAATAAAAAAAAAAATTATTAGTCTTTTTTTTTTTTTTTTTACTTTTTTATTTTATTTTTTTTACTTTTTTCTTTTCATGTCAACGTTCACACGCACAATATATGCTTACCTAGGATTTGACTTGATTCAACAACAAAGCAGTCGGAGCAATGACAAGCCGAAAACTGTCGAAATTTTATTTACCTACCTCAGTCGTAAAAAAAAATCCAAACTTCAAATAACTACAATTTCGACAGTTTTCGGCTTGTCATTGCTCCGACTGCTTTGTTGTTGAATCAAGTCAAATCCTAGGTAAGCATATATTGTGCGTGTGAACGTTGACATAAAAAAAAAAAAAAAAAAATTTAATTTTTTTTTCGGTTTCTCACTTGATTCGATACTCGGTAGTACCGACGTGTTTCGGTTCGGTACCTCAAAAGTACCGAATTCGGTACCCATCCCTATGTGTCATGCAGTGTTGTATTGTGAGCAACATGTCTAGTGTGTGTGTGTGTGTGCGTGTGTGTGTGTGTGTGTGAGGGTTCATGTATTATTTTATTGAACACATTTCTTTGCGCTAGTGCCTCCACTAAACCACAGCACTGAAGTAGCCTCCACTAGCCTATATCTTAGCCTATAGCATAGCCTATTTGTTAATTTTAGCTCCATGCCTTCTATGCGTACATTTTTTATCTCTTGTCTTTTTTGGCATAAATAATTCACAGTGATGAATGTATGTTGTATTGTCAGCTACAGTAGGTCACTGATAAATGTATGTTGTATTGTCAGCTACAGTAGTTGACTGTGATAAATGTATGTTGTATTGTCAGCTACAGTAGTTGACTGTGATAAATGTATGTTGTATTGTCAGCTACAGTAGTTGACTGTGATAAATGTATGTTGTATTGTCAGCTACAGTAGTTGACTGTGATAAATGTATGTTGTATTGTCAGCTACAGTAGTTGACTGTGATAAATGTATGTTGTATTGTCAGCTACAGTAGGTCACTGATAAATGTATGTTGTATTGTCAGCTACAGTAGTTGACTGTGATAAATGTATGTTGTATTGTCAGCTACAGTAGTTGACTGTGATAAATGTATGTTGTATTGTCAGCTACAGTAGTTGACTGTGATAAATGTATGTTGTATTGTCAGCTACAGTAGTTGACTGTGATAAATGTATGTTGTATCGTCAGCTACAGTAGTAATCCTCAGATTCAGATTCCTTTATTTAGCCATTTGTGTAAACACATAGGTCATTGTTGCGGCATTACAGTGTATGCAGTGTATGCATCTTTTTCTTTTTCCCCCCAATAACAATAACAACAGACACAGGTCAAAAACAGTGCAGTGGAGGATTAATAATTTAAATAAATATATATAAAGTGCAGAGCTCCAGTTAGACCAGTATATTGTCATTGTGCCAGTGTCACTTTGGGGCGGGGGGGATCAGTCTGTGTCGGGCTTTCACAGCCTTCGGTATCCACAACCTTCTCCCAGAGGGCAGCAGGGTGAAGAGGTCGTGGCACGGGGTGGGAGGGGTCGGCCGGGGTGGGAGGGGTCGGCCGGGGTGGGAGGGGTCGGCCGTGATCTTCCTTGCTCTCTTCAGCGCCCCCTGGATGTGATGAATGGAGAGTTTGAGTCTTTGTTCTGTCAGAACTCTTGCTCTAATCTAATGCTACATTGTCCTCGGGGGTAAAGGCTTGTTTATCGATCCTCGCCCCCTAATCAATCCCGTTTACCCACGGCTATTGATCTCTTCGACCATTTATACAACCACAGCCAGAACTCTTGAGGCACTTCCCAAGTTCCCATGTTTTTTGACCTCAATAGCTCCGTTTTGATCGTGGCTTCTTTTTTTTCCTTCTTTTTTTAATGATGGCTACGGGTCTGTTTTCTCCACGAGAGATATCTTCTCTTTGTGAAGCGTGGTGTGTCTTTGAAGCAGACTACCCTTCCTGTGGACGGCCTTGTTCCTCTCTCCCTCTCTCTCTCTCCCTCTCTCTCTCCCTCTCTCTCTCTCTCTCTCTCTCTCTCTCTCTCTCTCTCTCTCTCTCTCTCTCTCTCTCTCTCTCTCTCTCTCTCTCTCTCTCTCTCTCTCTCTCTCTCTCTCTCTCTCTCTCTCTCTCTCTCTCTCTCTCTCTCTCTCTCTCTCTCTCTCTCTCTCTCTCTCTCTCTCTCTCTCTCTCTCTCTCTCTCTCTCTCTCTCTCTCTCTCTCCCCCCCCCCCCCCCCCCCAGAGGCTCATCACAGGCAGATAGACTCCGGGGTGTGTTGTGTGAGGTCCCTGCTCCAGTCTGCTCGCCCCTCTGTGTCTGCAGCGTGAAGACACCCTGCCTGCTCGCCCCTCTGTGTCTGCAGCGTGAAGACACCCTGCCTGCTCGCCCCTCTGTGTCTGCAGCGTGAAGACACCCTGCCTGCCTGCCCCTCTGTGTCTGCAGCGTGAAGACACCCTGCCTGCCTGCCCCTCTGTGTCTGCAGCGTGAAGACACCCTGCCTGCCTGCCCCTCTGTGTCTGCAGCGTGAAGACACCCTGCCTGCCTGCCCCTCTGTGTCTGCAGCGTGAAGAAGACACCCTGCCTGCTCGCCCCTCTGTGTCTGCAGCGTGAAGAAGACACCCTGCCTGCTCGCCCCTCTGTGTCTGCAGCGTGAAGAAGACACCCTGCCTGCTAGCCCCTCTGTGTCTGCAGCGTGAAGACACCCTGCCTGCTCGCCCCTCTGTGTCTGCAGCGTGAAGAAGACACCCTGCCTGCTCGCCCCTCTGTGTCTGCAGCGTGAAGACACCCTGCCTGCTCGCTCCTCTGTGTCTGCAGCGTGAAGACACCCTGCCTGCTCGCCCCTCTGTGTCTGCAGCGTGAAGAAGACACCCTGCCTGCCTGCCCCTCTGTGTCTGCAGCGTGAAGACACCCTGCCTGCTCGCCCCTCTGTGTCTGCAGCGTGAAGAAGACACCCTGCCTGCTCGCCCCTCTGTGTCTGCAGCGTGAAGACACCCTGCCTGCGCGCCCCTCTGTGTCTGCAGCGTGAAGACACCCTGCCTGCTCGCCCCTCTGTGTCTGCAGCGTGAAGAAGACACCCTGCCTGCTCGCCCCTCTGTGTCTGCAGCGTGAAGACACCCTGCCTGCTCGCCCCTCTGTGTCTGCAGCGTGAAGAAGACACCCTGCCTGCCTGCCCCTCTGTGTCTGCAGCGTGAAGAAGACACCCTGCCTGCTCGCCCCTCTGTGTCTGCAGCGTGAAGAAGACACCCTGCCTGCCTGCCCCTCTGTGTCTGCAGCGTGAAGAAGACACCCTGCCTGCCTGCCCCTCTGTGTCTGCAGCGTGAAGACACCCTGCCTGCCTGCCCCTCTGTGTCTGCAGCGTGAAGACACCCTGCCTGCCTGCCCCTCTGTGTCTGCAGCGTGAAGAAGACACCCTGCCTGCTCGCCCCTCTGTGTCTGCAGCGTGAAGACACCCTGCCTGCTCGCCCCTCTGTGTCTGCAGCGTGAAGAAGACACCCTGCCTGCTAGCCCCTCTGTGTCTGCAGCGTGAAGACACCCTGCCTGCCTGCCCCTCTGTGTCTGCAGCGTGAAGAAGACACCCTGCCTGCCTGCCCCTCTGTGTCTGCAGCGTGAAGAAGACACCCTGCCTGCTCGCCCCTCTGTGTCTGCAGCGTGAAGAAGACACCCTGCCTGCTCGCCCCTCTGTGTCTGCAGCGTGAAGACACCCTGCCTGCGTGCCCCTCTGTGTCTGCAGCGTGAAGACACCCTGCCTGCCTGCCCCTCTGTGTCTGCAGCGTGAAGAAGACACCCTGCCTGCTCGCCCCTCTGTGTCTGCAGCGTGAAGACACCCTGCCTGCTCGCCCCTCTGTGTCTGCAGCGTGAAGAAGACACCCTGCCTGCTCGCCCCTCTGTGTCTGCAGCGTGAAGACACCCTGCCTGCGTGCCCCTCTGTGTCTGCAGCGTGAAGACACCCTGCCTGCGTGCCCCTCTGTGTCTGCAGCGTGAAGACACCCTGCCTCCTGAGCGCCTCCTTGCCTTTGGTTTCTGTAATTCCCACAGCGGCGAGCAGCGCCGTTTAACCCTCTTCAGAGAGCAGGGGTGGCGCGGTTGAAAGAATACCTTTTTTGTCTGTGCATTCAGAGCGTCGTGCATACAGTGCCTATTGACTCGGAGGGGGGTGGCGGGGGGCACAGACGAGGCTTTGTAGTGCTCTCTCTGCTGCTGTGCTGTCTGTCTGTCTGTCGCAGCAGCCTTTATAAAAGGCAAATGTACTGCAGGCGGTCTCCTGAGCACAGCAGCGAGCATTGTGGCTGTCGCTTGTCTTCCTCTTGTCTCTCCTCCTCCTCCTCCACCTCCCCTCGTTCACATGCATAAATAGATCAGGGGATACATAAATCAAAATAAAGATGACAGCAGGAGCGATTTAGAGGCGGAAGGAGCGGCAATGAAACTCCATCAAAGTGTCGTTTGAGAGCGGCAGCGGAGGCCCGGGGGGCACGCGAGCGCCAATCAGGGCAGAGGAGGCACGCAGCCAATCCCAGGTAGGCTGGCAGCAGCGGGGGAGGCCTGTCGTCATGACAACCCACCGCACACACAGCCTAACGCCGTGTACAAGGGGGGATGATGGCTGGAGCTTTTTTATTTGGTCGGGGGTGTTCTTCTCGGTAGGGGGTGAATGGGAGGCGGGTGGTCTGGATAAGTGGAGCCTGCTTGTCCGCTCAATGGCTGAATAACACCGTTATATACCACATGATGAGGCGCTGTTACGGTGTGGCCTGTATATATATATATTTTTTTATATCTGGATTGCTCAGCGATGCCGGCAGTGCTCTCTCTCTCTGCGCCTCCATCTGCAGGCCGGCGTCATCGATCTGGCTGCTGGGAAACAAACAAACAAACAAACAAACAGAACAACAGAAACCAATCACAATGGTCTTCGTCACCGTCGCGGTCGCGCCGCCGTCTCACAGTTTAGTGCAGATATCTCGCGTAGAGACGACACATGACTTGTTATTGTTAAATAATAATGTAGGCTAGATGTCACCGACCGGGGGATACACATGTTTCCATTAGATGGACGACACCTCGGCCCACTGGTGGCTGAGCAAGACGGAGGTCTAGCAGCCGGGGGGCCGACACACTGCAGTCGGCTGAGACCCGCGTTGATCCCAGATTCAACTGGGGGCTTGTTTTAATCGAGCTGTCATCCCCTGGCGGCTACCCAGGATATCCCAGGGTAAATATACACGCGCCGCCATCATCAGACAGGCTTCAGATGTATCCAAATCCTAAACCATCTATCCGTGTGTGTGTGTGTGTTTATCTATCTATCTTATCATCATTTAACGCTGATCCAATTCACTGATTACACCTTCCAAGCTTCCTGTGCTGTAGTTGGCTGCTTCATTCAGATTTTGTGGGAGCTTTTATTTATTTATTTATTTATTTTGACGAGTGGGTTGACTGTGTTGACGCGTCCTCCTTTGTCCTGTCACCTCGTGTGACATCACCGCTGACGTGATCACCACTAATGGCTGCCGCGGCGAGGGACCGAGCGGAGCCTCACACTATATTTAGACCTGCCATTTACCGCCCCGCTCCGCTGCCACATGGAAAGCAATGGTTTTGGTTAGCTGCCTGCTTTTCAACTGGGGATGAGGTTGGCTTATTCTCGCCTCTTGTTTTGGCTGCTTTAGAAGATAATGGTGGTGGTGGTGGTTTGGTACCAGTGCCAACATGCAGCTCCATCGCTACCAGAACCCCATCACTACCAGCCTCATGCATAAGAACCATCAATCGCCCTTTTGTGGCAAATCTACTGTCTACTGCCCCGCCAGCAGTCTCTAGTCTCTACTGCCCAGCCAGCACTCTCTAGTCTCTACTGCCCAGCCAGCAGTCTCTACTGCCCAGCTAGCAGTCTCTAGTCTCTACTGCCCAGCCAGCAGTCTCTACTGCCCAGCTAGCAGTCTCTAGTCTCTACTGCCCAGCCAGCAGTCTCTAGTCTCTACTGCCCAGCCAGCAGTCTCTAGTCTCTACTGCCCAGCCAGCACTCTCTACTGCCCAGCCAGCAGTCTCTAGTCTCTACTGCCCAGCCAGCAGTCTCTACTGCCCTGCCAGCACTTTCTAGTCTCTACTGCCCAGCCAGCAGTCTCTACTGCCCTGCCAGCACTCTCTTGTCTCTACTGCCCAGCCAGCAGTCTCTACTGCCCAGCCAGCAGTCTCTACTGCCCAGCCAGCAGTCTCTACTGCCCTGCCAGCACTCTCTAGTCTCTACTGCCCAGCCAGCAGTCTCTACTGCCCAGCCAGCAGTCTCTACTGCCCAGCCAGCAGTCTCTAGTCTCTACTGCCCAGCCAGCAGTCTCTACTGCCCTGCCAGCAGTCTCTAGTCTCTACTGCCCAGCCAGCACTCTCTAGTCTCTACTGCCCAGCCAGCAGTCTCTAGTCTCTACTGCCCAGCCAGCAGTCTCTACTGCCCAGCCAGCAGTCTCTAGTCTCTACTGCCCAGCCAGCAGTCTCTACTGCCCTGCCAGCAGTCTCTAGTCTCTACTGCCCAGCCAGCACTCTCTAGTCTCTACTGCCCAGCCAGCAGTCTCTAGTCTCTACTGCCCAGCCAGCAGTCTCTAGTCTCTACTGCCCAGCCAGCAGTCTCTAGTCTCTACTGCCCAGCCAGCAGTCTGTAGTCTCTACTGCCCAGCCAGCAGTCTCTAGTCTCTACTACCCAGCCAGCAGTCTGTAGTCTCTACTGCCCAGCCAGCAGTCTCTAGTCTCTACTGCCCAGCCAGCAGTCTCTAGTCTCTACTGCCCAGCCAGCACTCTCTAGTCTCTACTGCAAAAAATTTGATAAAAATTCAATAGAAGGCTCTACTAAAAAGGTGACAGAGACTGGGAGCGGAAGAGCAAAAAGCCCGATCTCCCATAGTGCAGAGATTGGTCCTTGGGCGCTGGAGGAGGTTAGGTTGCGCTGGTGAAATGACAAAACTACTTTCAAGATTTGTTCAAAAGGTACACAACAAACTCACATTGTCCATCCCAGTCAAGTCTCTAATCTTATCTGCTCAGCTAAACCGCCCTGGCTGTGGGCTTTCAGAGGCAGGACACAAGGAACAGAGCGAGTGGGTGCGGGTTACGCGTGTAACTAGGGTTATATGATCGAACAAGAGATGGAATTCCACGTTTAAAGTTGCACTATGTCGTTTTGGGAGAGACGTTTGAAAGAATTTTAAACCTCTGAATACTCGATCATCATTATCATTAGAACATTAGAAGTGTCTCAAACACTATGATCTGTGGTGTCCTTCCACTGCCACGTCTACAATATAAAGAAGCATCCTTTAACACAATAATTGCCAAAAACTAGTATACTCGTTATTGCCCACCATGCGAATATCGGGATCGTTATTTAGTTTATTCGCTATATCTATTCATAATTCATGTCTGCAGCCTCTGTATACCCTGGTGAATGTGGCAGACGGTCAACACTGCCCTCTACTGCCTTGCGGAGCTATTGCATCCCATTGGAAATGGGCTGGTGTGTTTTAGGAGCTGATATGAGCCGTGCGGGCGGGGTTTAAATACTCAGGCGAGCCAGGGGCTTACAACGACGGCATGGAATATTAACCCCGCCTGCCCAGCCGTGTCTAACGCTCGGTAATGTCGGGGCCCCGCTACGAGGGCCAATTCATGTATGCACGACGAGATATAATAATGATAATCTAGCGTTGATTTCAGGATGATTAGATAATCAGCCGAAAAATGACAACGTGATGACTGGATTACACTAAAATGTCTTTTTCTCGTCTTTTTCCTGGAATTACTCAAAAGCACCCAAACCATACTCTATTCAAAACGGTATAAAACGGAAATGTATGGATGAAAAAACTATCTGTTTTGGGCATGTTGACTGGAAGCAACTCACTGACAGTCGACGCCGTTATTAGACTCATAGATATAATATAAGATATATTTTAAGCACTCGCAAATATCATTTTAAACACTCGCAAATGTTGCAGTCTAAAACTATATCCATTGAATAAAGACCTGTCGATGAAGGGGGATCAGCGCCCCCTGCTGCTGGCGGTCAATGTGTTAAGGTTAATGGTGGTCATTAGGGGTGTAACGGTACACGGAAGCCACGGTTCGGTATGTACCTCGGTTTTGGGGTCACTGTTTGGTACGAGTTCGGTATAACAGTAAAGAAATATTTATAATTATTATTAAATATAATTATTTTTAAAATTTAATTATACTTAGTTCCACCTAGGCTTTTGGTAGTCAGTCAGTGATAACGGTGTAATTTTGTGTTCAGGAATCCACTTGAGTAAATGAATTGCCTACTGCCCCCACCGGTGTATACTTTCAGTTTCACTTCTAGAGTAGTTTTAACTTCACGTGAAGCAGAGAAAGATCACTCTAGAGAAGAGATAGTAGTAGTAGTTTATTCAGTCATCATCTCACACGATACAATATACACAATCATGCTATGCCATGTTACACAACAATGGCAGAGGATTTATCAATATTTTGGATGTAACCACCGCAGCAGCTCGACTGGAGAGGAGCTCAGAGGACCAGTCCAGATCAGCAAAAGTATGTTTCGTTTTTTTTTCTCGGATCAGCTGTGAGGGGAAAGTAGCGTGAACGTTGGTGTGTGTTTGTCTTTCCATTGGTTAACATTATTAGGCGAACAAGAAATTTTTCATTTTCAGCCGATTGTAATGAACCTGCGGTGTTACAAACATATCATTCATTCATGGTTTTGTTTCAGGGACACCTGTCGTAAGGGGGAGGGGAGGAGGGGAGAAACAGCCCAGTGCGCGTTTGTTAATTTCTTCTGTCGGCTTGTCATCATGCCTTTACAAGCTTCAACGTTTTATTCATCATCTAAATGTGGCAATACTGTGGTAATGATGATGGTGATAATAATGATGATGATGATGGTAATGATGATGATGATAATAATGATGATGGTGGTGATAATGATGATGATGGTAATGATAATGGTGATAATAATGATGATGATGATGGTGGTAATGATGATGGTGGTAATAATGATGATGATGGTAATGATGATGGTGGTAATGATGATGGTGGTAATAATGATGATGATGGTAATGATGATGGTGGTAATGATGATGATGATAATAATGATGGTGGTAATAATGATGATAATAATGATGGTGGTAATAATGATGATGGTGGTAATGATGATGATGATAATAATGATGATGGTGATAATAATGATGATGATGGTAATTAGGCTTGGGCGGTATGAAGGTATTACGGTATACCAGGGTATTTCGAGATCCCGCCGGTATGATTCTCAATACCGTGACGTCACTACCGTTCTGAGAGCTAACGTTGATACCTGGATGGTGCGGGCTAACTGGCTACCGTTCTGAGAGCTAACGTTAATACCTGGATGGTGCGGGCTAACTAGCTACCGTTCTGACAGCTAACGTTAATACCTTGATGGTGCAGGCTAACTGGCTACCGTTCTGAGAGCTAACGTTAATACCTGGATGGTGCGGGTTAACTGGCTACCGTTCTGAGAGCTAACGTTAATACCTGGATGGTGCGGGCTAACTGGCTACCGTTCTGAGAGCTAACGTTAATACCTGGATGGTGCAGGCTAACTGGCTACCGTTCTGACAGCTAACGTTAATACCTGGATGGTGCGGGCTAACTGGCTACCGTTCTGAGAGCTAACGTTAATACCTGGATGGTGCGGGCTAACTAGCTACCGTTCTGACAGCTAACGTTAATACCTTGATGGTGCAGGCTAACTGGCTACCGTTCTGAGAGCTAACGTTAATACCTGGATGGTGCGGGTTAACTGGCTACCGTTCTGAGAGCTAACGTTAATACCTGGATGGTGCGGGCTAACTGGCTACCGTTCTGAGAGCTAACGTTAATACCTGGATGGTGCAGGCTAACTGGCTACCGTTCTGACAGCTAACGTTAATACCTGGATGGTGCGGGCTAACTGGCTACCGTTCTGAGAGCTAACGTTAATACCTGGATGGTGCTAACTAACTGGCTACCGTTCTGTGATTTGTTTACTTGCTAAGGAATTTAGGTTCGAGGTTGAAGAAAGTGCACTTTTAGGTTGAAAGAACGGCCCTAATGTCAACGTGTTTCAATATAAGCGTTATGTATGGTGAAGATAATGAGTATATTGTTAGCTCCGCCCCGCTGATGAAAATGGAAGTCATACCGTCATATACCGTATACCGGGTATTATGTCAGCAAGGTATGACGGTATGAAAAAAATGATACCGCCCAAGCCTACTGGTAATGATGATGGTGGTAATCTGTCTCCTCTCTCTCTCTCTCTGCTAGTTTGAAGCTGGAGTGTGACAAGCTGGCCAGTGAGAAGTCTGAGATGCAGCGGCATTATATCATGGTGAGTCCGACTGTGTGTTTGTTTGTGTTTATCTGTGTACTGGTGTATACAGTAAGTGTGTGTGTGTTTATTATGGGTGTGTATATGTATGTTTGTATCTGTGTATTTAGTAGGGATGCCCCGATCGATCGGCCAGCGATAGGTATCGGCCGATATTCAGTATAAATATGAGATCGGTGAATTCCGATAATGCTTTATTAAAACCGATCGATGACACGTGCGAAAAACATGATCCAATTCTCTGCGGAGGTCTCACTCGCTGTCTTCTCTCTCAGGCACACACACCTTGCCCCCCCCCCCCTCACAGACCCATGTCAACAAATGCTCCGGCAAGAGTCGAGTGCATGAGCACCTCTTTCAACATAACTGAAGCATTCAACAAAATGGCCCAGTCAACTATTCACTTTAGTTTAATACATGAGGCATTGTCTAACGTTATCTAGCTGGCTAGCTACTGATAGCTCCTGATATCAACATCTGATATCATCATTTTGGCATTCGTTTTCGGAGTTGTTGGCCAGCGTTGGCTAACTAGCTATCGTTGTTCCGTGAGCTAACGTTAGCTACCTAGCTAACATTACTGTTTAAACAAAATGACCCAGTAAACTATTCACTTTAGTTTAATACATGATGCGTTGTCTAACGTTATCTAGCCGGCTAGCAGTAGCTACAGATAGCTCCTGATATCAATGTCTTATAACATAATTGACATAATTCGTTTTTGCAGCTGTTGACTAATTAGCTATCGTGCTTCATAGCTGTAACTGAACACTGAGAACAACTTATAAGTTTCAGTTCATAGGAAAATACTAGGGGTGCACCGATATATCGGTCGGGTATCGGTATCGGCCGATAAGCTCAAATGTGCCGATGGCAGTAGCCGATAAATATCCATAAATTTGTGTCTAGTCAATCTGGCCCACACGTTCAAACTTTGAAAAAAGTTTCAGTCAAGCGACCTGCACAACGCCGCCCCCACACACACACACGCTACTAGGGATGGGTACCTTTCACATTTGAACCGATACGGTACCGGTACCTGTGAATCGATACCGGTACCCAACGGTACTTTTTTTCTGTACTTTAGTCTCAAGACATTTAATTTACCTACCTCAGTCGTGAAAAAAAATCCAAACTTCAAATAACTACAATTTAGACCGTTTTCGGCTTGCCATTGCTCCGACTGCTTTGTTGTTGAATCAAGTCAAATCCTAGGTAAGCATATATTGTGCGTGTGAACGTTGACATGAAAAGAAAAAAGGTAAAAAAAAATTATTAAAGATTTTATCTTTTATTTATTTTTTTGGTATCTCACTTGAATCGATACTCGGTAGTACCGACGTGTTTCGATTCGATACCTCAAAAGTACCAAATTCGGTACTCATCCCTACACGCTACTGCATCAAAGTTACTACTTATGATTAACAAAGACTGAATTGTACCCATTCTGCAATCTGTTAATAAAGTTTTCAATCAGACAAATGTATAGAAAAGCTTTTATTATAACATTTGTTGCAGTAAAATCATTATGCCTCGTTTAGTACTCTTGTGGAGCGCTGGTAGTCCACTCGTGGCCGGCGGGGAGCTAACGTTGTTGTTGTCGTTGTTGTTGAGCTCTCGTCAAAATCAATGGCGGACATCCCGGAAGTAAAAAACGAATAAACGCTTGCCGATTGGTGGTAAGAACAGCAGAGGCGGGTGCAAGCGGTGTGACGTAATTGGCAGAATCGACTGTCAATCAAAATTGTTCTGTTGCATTGCTTTGTTTGAGAGATAGTGCTCTCTTATTAAAACTAATAAACAAGTCTTGAGCAAGACAAGTTAGTCTGTTATGAAAGCCAGTGAGTATTGTATGACTCAGTCTTCAGCAATAATCATGACTCATGAGCATTATAAAATAAAAACACACATGGCATGGTGGAATTAATACCATAAACATGTTTCTTGATGTTTCCTTTTTTTAAGTAAGTAAAGAGGCCTATGTTCATATCGGTGAGCACAATTTGTAACACAATAAGAGAGATGTGTAGCCTATTTATTTATTTAATATTTTATTTATTCATTTTATTATTATTATTTTATTTGTTGCCATGCCTAAAATAATAGTCAAGCATAGGGCTAAAACATTTTCATAAACAATAATATAATCTTTTGTTATTATGGTTATAATAAAAGCTTTTCTATACATTTGTCTGATTGATTGGTTGAAAACTTTATTAACAGATTGCAGAATGGGTACAATACAGTACAGCTCAGTGGACTGGAGGATGAAGACCAGAAAAAGACTTTCGGCTTTTTTACATAAGGGTCCTCCATTTTCAATGCATCAAAACATTTAGAGACATACAAATATACAGTAGTTTAAAAAAAAATCCCCCCACAAATATCGGTATCGGCCGATTGTGTTAGTTGAACAATCGGTATCGGTATCGGTGGCAAATTTTCATATCGGTGCATCCCTAGAAAATACTTTGACTATAATGGTCAGAAGTGAATGAACTGGGCGCCCTTGTGGCGCATACCATAGTGCCTTGCGCACCTACGCGGCCGACCCGGGTTCGATCCCAGCTCCCGTCGTTATTTGTCGCATGTCCTCCCCACCTCTCCTCCCTTTCGCCCTCTCCTCTGTCGGTCCTGCGTGGCCAAATAAAGCTGTAAAAATGCTGTGTCTAATCTGCCCGTCGCTTATCAATGACTCATTTTCCACAGTCAACATTGTCGAAGCAGATTGTTTTTTTATCGGTTCATTTCCGTTTTATAGCATCTTGAAAAGCCCTCGTTTTCAAGGAAAATAAAAAGATTCCATAATAAACGGAATATTCTAGAATACACAAAAGAAATTCAAATTTTTTGGCCTATTTATGAATCGTTTTCAAATAAACGCTAGATTATCGATAGTACAGATGCAGCACTGAAAATTCAAACCACTTCTGCTGCTGGTCTGCTGATCCTCTGCCACTATAGAACTAGCACTCAGGTGTTATATTTCAGGGGCTGGTGGCTGGCTCCCAAAGTGAACAAAGCGAGGGTACTTAACTTAAGTGCTTCCCCAGGGAGGGGGTCAGGGGCTACTGCCCTCAGACCCCCAAGATCATTTTTATATGGGCAGTCTGACTTGGGGTACTGCCCATATAATAGTGTTGCAATGCATGATAAGTAAACAGTGAACGAATGGGACGAATACAAATTTAAGATGAAAAAGTCTCCCCAGTGGGAGGCAGTGGAGGTGTGAAATCTGGCCCGGTCCAGAACAATACGAGTCACTAAATCAGTTTGGCCCGTGGAGTGGTGGAGCAGCAGCAGAGGAGCAGCAGAGGTTCGATTTTTCAGTGCTGCATCTGTATATGTGTACGTATGCACGCTATATAGGCGATCTGATATCTGATCTGATATATTTCCTGATCGCTCGCACAGCCAAACAGCCATATCACACATAGGGGAAAAGCTTATATCTCCGTGAAAACAGGTCTGATTATCCTAAGACTGGTCAAATAGATTCCTTACCTGAGATCAGATGGTATCCAAAAATATTATTCCAATTCCTGATCGCCATTCCAAAAATCGATCCTTTTATTGATCCAATGCTACATACTGTAAACACATATTACACGCTGTTCTGATGGTCCACAATGACTGGGATCATCTCCGGTTACATGCGTGAGAAGTAAAATGTGGATTCCGGATTTTTTTTTTCTCATCCATTTTCATTGAGTCCATTCCAAAAGGGTGCATTACCATCTGGGAGACAATAGGGGGCGCTTTTTCCACATCTGAGCTCCTGATGGGGCTGGTTTCCCAACGGTAGACTCGGTTGATGAAATATGAATTCAGATCGCTAATAAAAAAATAAAACGATATTTGTCGTCGTGGGCATTCAGGGGGCGGGCTGATAACACGTGTTATGTCGTCCGTGGCATCCAAAGTGTTAACACCCAGTACTATTCACTTTACTTAATTTCTAAAATTAGATTAGATAATTTAGACCGGACTTTGAGAATGCCTGTGTTAGGCCTACAGTATAATACTGCCAGCTGCTATAAGAAAACCAAAAACGATCGGTATCGGCAGTGGATCGGTATCGGTGGCAACAAACGTGATCGGGGCATCCCTAGTATTTAGTACATCCATCTGTGTGTGTGTGTGATCAAGCATGTGTTGACCCCCTGCACCCCCCCCCCCCCACCACCACTTCCTGTGTTGTACTTGTTATCTTGTGTTTGTTTGTTTGTTTGTTTGTGTGTTCTTCTGTTAGTGTACCTGTTCTCTTGTGTTTGTTTGTGTTCTTCTGTTAGTCATGATTGTCTCTCATCTTTACTTTTTGTTTTTATGTCATTATGTGTCATCCCCCTCCTCTCCCCCTCCTCTCTACCCCTCCTCCATCCCCCTCCTTTCTCCCCCTCCTCTCCTCCTCCTCTCTACCCCTCCTCCATCCCCCTCCTCTCTCCCCCTCCTCTCTCCCTCTCCTCTCTCCCTCTCCTCTCCCTCTCCCTCCTCCCTCCTCCATCTCTCCCTCTCTCTCTCTCTCCCTCTCTCTCCTCCCTCTCCCTCCCCCTCCTCTCCCCCCTCCTCTCTCCCCCTCCTCCATCCCCCTCATCTCTCCCTCTCTCTCCCCCTCCTCCCTCCTCCCCATCTCTCCCTCTCTCCTCCCTCCTCTCTCCCCCTCATCTCTCTCTCCCTCCCTCTCCTCCCTCTCCCTCCCCCTCCTCTCTCTTTTTTCTTCACCTCAGGGCTAATCTCATTGTCGCTGGCCATGGCTGTGTAGCTGTCTGATATGCTGCCTCTAATTGATCCTCTGACTGGCTTTAATCTCATCTAATCTGTGCCGCGCCTCTGCTCTCTCCTCCATCAGCCAACAGACACACACACAGACACACACACACACACAGTTGTACACGTACACTCACACACACACACACATGCACACTCCATCAGCAGCAGGCTTGGCCCCGTACCCACAGCCCGACCCAGCCCCACCCCCCACCCCTAGTCTAATAGCCTATCAGGTTCCTGCTCCCTGGCTAACAGCGGCACCTCCATTTCCCCAGTGCAGTAATTACTTTAGAGACCTGACGTCTGGGCCCAACAGCAAGGGGGGGGGGGGGGGGGGGGGGGGGGGAGAGAGAGAGAGGGGAGAGAGAGAGAGAGGTTCCCCTGCAGTGGGTAATTAACAAGGTTGACGCCCTTGAGGGTGGCCCCTCTCATTAACACTGATCACTCTCGTTCTCTTTCATTCTCTCTTCCTCTATCTCTATAAAAAAAATCTATCAATTTAAAAGGGCTTTATATTGACATGGGCAACATACTTTTACATTGCCAAAGGCCAGTGTTAAAACAAACAAAACAATCAAACGGAGATCAGTACAGTACAGATGCAGGAATATTTGTGTGATTGACGGTCTTTATGGCGGTTGTATTCCGTTGGATGTCCTTTTCTTGTCACAACAGCTCTCTAATCTTGCTGCTGTGTTTGCACATTGTTGTACTTCAGCCAGTAGGTATTGGAGTTTTGAGTTATTTGCCATGTTTTCAAAGTCTCTTTGGGTGTTTGCAATTTGTGGGAAGTATGTCTCTGATGTCTTGGTATAGTGGGCAGGTTGTTAGGAAGTGTAGTTCGGTTTCCACCTCTTCTTGTGTGCAGTGGGTGCACAGTCTGTCTTCTCTTGGGAGCCAGGTCGCCTATTCTTTAATCCCAGCCGAAGAGTGCTGCCGAGTGCTTCCGCGTTTTCCCTGATTGGCCGCGACACGGCCCGCGGCAGCGGCAGAGCGGAGCGGCACTGCCGCGGCATTATGCAGCCGTAATCCCAGCTGTTTTTCCATCGACGCTTAGCTCAACTCGTTCGCCGCCTTGCTGTGGAGCCTGCGGTGCGGTTGGTGACAAGTTCGAATCACTTCAATTTCTTTTTTCTTTTTTTTTCTCCGTTTATCATCTCTCGCTATAAACGTGCATTCTTTCGCCGGTTAAGTTTAGGCATTCTTTCGGAGTTGGTTAAGGTTAGGGTTAAGTTAAGGTTAGGGTTAAGGTTAGGCATTATTTCGGAGTTGGTTAAGGTTAGGGTTTGTCGCAGAGCATGGCAATAGAATGCCTGTCTGTCTTTCTTGACGTGGAGGCAGCAGCCTATTTCCGCTCTACCGCTCTACCGCTCTGCCGCGCGCCGCGGTCACATGGGCGTCATGGCCAATCAGAGAAACGCGACGCACTCTTCGGCTGGGATTAATATAGACGCAGCCAGGTCTGCCTATTACAGCATTTCTCAATGGCTAGGCTGTGTTAGCTGAGTCTGTACCTAGTCAAGGATCTTCTTAGTTTTGGATCAGTCACAGTCCTCAGGTATTCTGCCACTGTCTGTTTAGGGCCAAATAGAGTTTGGGTTGATTCTTTCCAATGTGTCAGATAGTTTTCTTTTTGTTTTCTTATAATTTGATTTAGTCCAGTGTGGTTTCTGAGTCCCAGAACCAACTGGCTGAGTGGGCATCTCTCTAGGGTCTCTCTGTAGGTGAAGGCTTTGTTATGGAGTGTGTCTGGGTCACTTTCTTTTAGTTTATTTATAAAATGTAAATGCTTTCTATCTCTCATTCCCCCCCCCCCCCTTCCCCATGCATTATGTCTTATGTATAATAACATCCCTCTCTCTCCTTGTCTTGACAGTACTATGAGATGTCCTACGGGCTCAACATTGAGATGCACAAGCAGGTGAGTCAACATATGATATGATATGATATGATATTTGCATTTATAATGCACCCCCCAGCCAATTATTACATCGGTCCGGGGCGCAGCCCGGGGGAAAAAGAATACGAATAAATGGACGGGACAAATAAAAAACTGAACCAGGCAGACGGACAGACGGAGAACATAAGAACACCTCAGACACACAACACAACAGCAAAGTAACTCGGTGATCATCCAGAGCGAAAAGGGGGGTTTTAAGCAAGGCCTTGAATGTCTGTACGGTGTTGGCAGACTTGATGTTGAGGGGGAGCTTATTCCACAGTGTCGGCGCCATCACTGCAAAGGCCCGGAAAACCTTTGTCGCCAGTTTGGCCCGCGGGACCCTCAGACACAGTTGGTCATTTGATCTGAGGGACCTGGAGCTGATGGATTGGACCAAGAGTTCCTCAATGTAGACCATTTAGGGCTTGGTAGGTGAATAGTAGAATTTTAAAGTTGATTCTCTTCCTCACTGGGAGCCAGTGGAGAGAGACGAGGACTGGGGAGATGTGGTCCCTCAGTCTGGTGCCTGAGAGCAGCCTGGCAGCAGCACTTTGAACGCGCTGGAGGGGGAAGATGGTTTTGTCCGGCAGACCAGAGTAGAGGGAATTGCAGTAGTCCAGTCGTGAGAAAATGAGCATGGTGATGACTTTATGAAGGTCACTGGACTTTATGAACATAGACAATTATAACATCATAGCTCGGAATGCAGCCGATTTACTCTTTTTACAAACATTATAATTTATAAATGTAAACAAAACCTGTTTTTTTAAATGTACAAAGCTCACCGTCACACATTGCCACACAGCCAGTTGTCAATTAAATAAATAAATTCAATTATAAACTTTAAATATTACATATTATACTATACTACTATTATATTATACTGCAACTCTGTACATACATCTGATTAGCACTACACTCAGTAGTACTAATTTGTATATTTTGTACCCAGTTTATTCACCTGTACATTGTATATTGCTGTTGCACTTTACTGCTACTACATTTGCATTCTGGTTAGATGCCAAACTTATTTTCGTTGTACTGTACTTGTGCTGTATAATGACAATACATTTGAATAAAATCTAATCTAATCTAAAATGAAAATGCCGTTGAAACCCCCCAGGGATGTATGCATCCATGTAACACAGATAGAGTTGACTCTGTACACATACCTAATAAATAACTCTGCTGTGCAGACACTCTCAGTTTGTAATGTTGTCTGTCTAAGTATTGATAACACGCTTAGTATTTTACAAATGAGAGTTTTTTTAATTTGATGAATATGCACTGATATGCGAAAATGAAGTAAATGTGTTTTATTTATATATATATAAAATGGGGGCGGTGGGAAAGTAATGTACTCGGTGGAGCTTGAACACTGAGTAACACCGGTATCACGGACTACCGCAGCGAGCCGACTAGTTACCGCTGTGTGGGCAGTAGTGATGTGACGATTCATCGATTTGCATCGGTGCGCCGGCATAAACGTTCACGATGCGAGTGCACCGGTGGAATAAGTCCGCATCGGCAAAATTTCAGGCTGAACTCGCGATGCATCTTGTTGTAGCGTCTTTGCATCGGTCAAAACCGATGCATTCATATAATTTCCTCTCATCCACTTCTGTCAGCAGTGCACTGTGACTGCACACACAGCAGATACTATTGCTTCGCTACTACATAAGGCGAGAGCCGCGTCACAGTTATCAACAAACAGTGGAAGTCGAGGAGGAGACATGAATAGAATTGATCAACATGGCTAACGCTAGTTAGCCGTTCAGCTAACGCTAAACTACAGTGTCTAACTAACTAACTAACTAACGTGACTCTGCAACACCAGTTCCATTAGTGAGGAGGGGGGGGGGGGGGGGGGGGGGGGTATATTGAAGACGCTTGACAACAGGGGTTCAAAGATAACTTCACATTTATTGGCTATTCGTTTCTTAATTATATTGCTTCGGGCATCCAGGCAGGCTCCGTGTGTTGTGTTGACATCCTAGTCTAGTGTGTGTGACATCATCAACTGTCGACGGCAACTCAGACGGGGAGGGGCTCTCTCTCTCTCTCTCTCTCTCTCTCTCTCTCTCTCTCTCTCTCTCTCTCTCTCTCTCTCTCTCTCTCTGTTCAATGATTTAAAGTGGCCAAACGTTACAATATAAATACTAATTGGATAGTTGATGATAAACATTTAATTTCATTATCTGAAATATTATAAAATCATTAAGTCTGCTATAAGCCATTATCCCTTTGTGTATGATTATTATTGTCTCACAGTAGTGTGTATATACATTGTGTGTGTGTTTTTAGCTAAAGTGGATAGAAAAGACAGTACTATGCAAAAGTCTTCTTAGGCACCCAAGAGTTTTTATATAAATTGTCTTACAGTAGATTCTTTTATTTTTAATAATAATATAAGCTGCATATAAGGAATACAACCAAATCCTCTGTCATACCATAAAATTGTATCATTATTTTGCATCGTGTTGAATCGCATCGTATCGCCCCGAATCGCATTATGTTGAATCAAATCGTATCGAATCGTATCGTATCTCAACAGGGGGTGAATCGTATCGTATCGCATCGCATCGCCCGGTGCTTCAAATGTATCGTTAATGTATCGTATCGTTGGCACCGTATCGAGATGCGCATCGCATCGGCCTCAGTGATGGAGATGCACATCCCTAGTGGGCAGCAGGTCAGGCTGTTCTGGCTCCTGTCTCTTTAAATGCAAATGAGCTGCTGCTTCCCACGCCCCCCCCCCCCCCCCGTGCATGGAGGCATCTAGCTCATGAAATACAGATCAAACTGTCAGACTACTAGGCGTTGCCGATCAAATATGAATGAGGTTCCAGCGACATCATATCCCATGTCTTGCCTATTAGAAACATATTTTAGTAAATGTTTTTTTTTAGGTAGACAAAGGAGAAGGCTTACAAGCGAGCCGCCATCTTGAAAAACAGACACGGAAGTCGGGACTAAAGAGCACATCGAATTATATTACTATTGTGTTACATAGTGAAGTAGACGTGTAACGGAAGAAAAGGCTGGACTATAGAATTAGGCGTTTCAGGTGGCGCAGTGGGCAAGGCGCTCGCAACGAATGCTGGAGACTAGGCTCGAACAGGATGCCTCCTGTTCGAGCCCCGCTCTCCACATTGCTTTCAGTTTAGCTGGTCGTCCACAGTAATACACATTGGCCGTATTACGGGGAGGGAAACTGAAGAGTGGGGATCGGGAGTTGTGGACAGCGACTCCTACAGGTCGGTTGGTGCGTCTGCGCAGTAGAATCAAGAAGCGACAGGAGCGGGGCCCCTCCAAAGCCCAGACCCCCGACGCTGAAAGATCGAGCCGCGCAGGTGAAAAGATGCGACGGCTGTTACCTCGAGTATCGGAGGGGACTCGTGCTATGTATGACTTAGTCCACATTGCAGCCGGCTTGTGGGAGGCAAGAAACAACGTTCGAAAGACAGGGGAGGGTTGAATTGGACGATATGAAATTGGGATGGGAGAAAAATAGAAAATGGGAGAAAAAGTGGATAAAAAATAAAAATAAAAAATAGGCGTTTCAGGCAGTTCAGTGTTTTCTGTTCTCTGTGGACTTTGTAGCTGCAGATTTACATGCAGCTCCAGCGATACGACATTTACATTTAGTCATTTAGCTGACGCTTCTATCCAAAGCGACTTACAAGTTCTGTACGACAAGTCATCAGGAAGGGCAGCTCCAGCTATACAACACACTTGCTGGGGCCCATTTATTTTCGAGTTCAAAAAGGGCATACAATGACCATCAAACTTAAACAGCTCAGCATCATCCAAGGGTTTCGTAGCCAAACGACTGCACTGTCGGTCCAAAAAGCCTCAACGAAACCCTGATCTAGCTCTCACTGCAGCAGAGAAGTATATTTTAAAGCCATATGCTCAACACAAACACACAATAAATCTCCTAAGAATAGGATTTATTTTCTTTTATATATATATATATATATATATATATATATATATATGTTTTCTCAGACTAACCCTGGGAAACAAATCATTAGTTCACAATGCAAACAAAACATATTCCTGTCAGCTGACACAGGCACAGCTGTGTTGATTGGGCGTGCGAGTGGTGAAATGGTGCCATCACATTTTGAGATGGGAGTGCTCTTGGATGGAGCTTTGACGTGGACTGCAGGGGTCTGTTTCATAAGGAGCCATGGGCTCGTCATCATGCTGTATGAGCCACTGACTCATTATTATCATGCTGTATGAGCCACTGACTCATTATTATCATGCTGTATGAGCCACTGACTCATTATTATCATGCTGTAGGAACCAGTGACTCATCATTATCATGCTGTAGGAACCAGTGACTCATCATTATCATGCTGTAGGAACCAGTGACTCATCATTATCATGCTGTAGGAGCCAGTGACTCCTCATTATCATGCTGTAGGAACCAGTGACTCCTCATTATCATGCTGTAGGAACCAGTGACTCATCATTATCATGCTGTAGGAACCAGTGACTCATCATTATCATGCTGTAGGAACCAGTGACTCCTCATTATCATGCTGTAGGAACCAGTGACTCATCATTATCATGCTGTAGGAACCAGTGACTCCTCATTATCATGCTGTATGAGCCACTGACTCATCATTATCATGCTGTAGGAGCCAGTGACTCATCATTATCATGCTGTAGGAACCAGTGACTCATCATTATCATGCTGTAGGAACCAGTGACTCATCATTATCATGCTGTATGAACCAGTGACTCCTCATTATCATGCTGTAGGAGCCAGTGACTCCTCATTATCATGCTGTATGAGCCACTGACTCATCATTATCATGCTGTAGGAGCCAGTGACTCATCATTATCATGCTGTAGGAACCAGTGACTCATCATTATCATGCTGTAGGAACCAGTGACTCATCATTATCATGCTGTATGAACCAGTGACTCATCATTATCATGCTGTAGGAGCCAGTGACTCATCATTATCATGCTGTAGGAACCAGTGACTCATCATTATCATGCTGTAGGAACCAGTGACTCATCATTATCATGCTGTAGGAACCAGTGACTCATCATTATCATGCTGTAGGAACCAGTGGCTCCTTGTTGTTGCCACACATTTGAGATGAATCCCACTTGTTGGGTCTACAATTTTGAAGAGGGAAAAAAGGGCAAAAACGACAACTTGCCTGACGACCCTCCTCTAGTGACTGGCTCCAGTATATTACAGCCCGGCCTTTAGCTGGTGAGCAGGGGAGTGCAGAGTAATGTATTCCCTGTGGGGGGGGGGGGGGGAGAGTGATGGGCCTCAGAAGGGCTGGCCCTTATCGGTGACCTCGTCTGGCGCTGGCGCTATTCCCCCCCCCCAACCAACACCACTGCTGTATGATTGATGCTGCACTCTTGACAGCTATACTGGGAGGCGCACACACACATACACAGAGGTAGTAGTCACCTACACAGCCTTAAAGACACACAGAGATAGTAGTCACCTACACAGAGAAGGGCCAGAGCCGACTCTACTTCCTCAGAAGGCTGAGATCCTTCAATGTCTGTACAAGGATGTTGAGGATGTTCTACGAGTCGGTGGTGGCGGGGGCGCCTTCTTGTACGCTGTGACCTGCTGGGGCAGCGGACTGAGAGCGGGGGACACAAACAGGCTGGATAAGCTGGTCAGGAAGGCCAGTAGCGTGGTTGGGGTGGAGCTGGACTCTCTAGCGAGGGTGGCGGAGAGGAGGAGCCTTGCTAAGCTCCAGGCCATCAGGGAAAACCCCTCCCACCCACTGTACACAGACTTGGCTGACAGGAGGAGCATGTTCAGTGCTAGACTAAGGCTGTGTCCCATTCCTCCCCATGGCCCTACGGCTTGGCCCTACGGCTTGACCCTACGGCTTGGCCCTACGGCTTGACCCTACGGCTTGGCCCTACGGCTTGACCCTACGGCTTGGCCCTACCCCTCGAGTCACCCTTCAGAGCGGAGCCACAAGGGGTGAATTGCCCTACGAAATGGGACAGCACTAAGCACTCAGTTGCCGACAGCGTAATGACGCAACTCACCCACGTGCTTACATTACTTACAGGCAGCTTACATCAGAAGGACCATGAAGCTTGCTCTGCATACCATGTAAATTATAACGAATGTCTTCAGTGTTTATGCTTGTACATAAAAAGGTTTTTGGTATCAAACTCTTGACATTTTGTGTTATTTTGTAGCACAAGTTTAATCAAAAGTTAGTCAGGTTCTTTATATTCATACAGTATGTCAGTCAAATAGAAAATGAATGGGTGAGACTATAATAAAGCATATAGTAGTACTACATGGTATTGCATGGTACTACATGGCAGTATAGCGTACTACATGATACAACAGAATATGACCATGGTAGTACAGGGTACAACATGGTATTGCAGGTTAATACAGAGTACTGCAGTGTATTACATGGTACTGGTAGTGGTAGTACATATTAACTTTTTACTTCTAGGTTCTCTTGATGTAAATTCTAGTAATGCGCATGTATATGTAAAGAGAATGCAAATCCAACTGCAAATATTAACAATTGTAGAAAATACATTTTAATAGATTACCCCCCCCCCCCCCCCCCCCCCCAATACAGTACTCACACTATTGTTCTGGCATTTTGTCAACCATGCGTTGAAACAGGGCCAAGAAGCAATCTGTTCCCCCCCCTCAAATGTATATACTCTCTTTTAGAAACTCTGTCTCTTAAACAGTACTGTAAATTTGTATATTATCTTGTATGTCATAAGTATCTGGATGTAACAGTACTGTTTATCTGTGTCATAAATCTTATGATGAATTGAAAATGGGGGACCCTGATGTAAACGAGACCAAAGTCTTTCTCTGGTCTGCATCCCGATTGTGTGTATTGAGCCGTACTGTATTGTACCCATTCTGCAATCTGTTAATAAGACGCTTCGCTTCGAGACGCTTCGCCACTAATCATATAACTAGGGTTATAGGATAACCACGAATTCGCGATTTTTTTATTGGTTTGACATGACAAACCAATTACATAATCCAACATGTGTGTAAAAAAACTAACATATTCCAGTTGACTGTATATTTTTTTAACGATTCGTTACGAAGAAATCAATACTTCCATTTGTCCTGGACTTTTACTTTTGAAACAACACTGTGCAATATTACACTTACTATAGACTTCTGTATATTTTTACTGTTTTTTTTACTGTATATTTTATTCTATTCTTATTCTTAGGCTATTTGTTTTGTTGTTCTTATTCGTGACTTGTTCTATCTAAATGTTTAATGTGAGCGATTTGTAGTGTCAAATTTCCCTCGAGATAATAAAAGTTTCTATTCTATTCTATTAAAGACACAGAGGTAGTAGTCACTACACAGACTTAAAGACACAGAGAGGTGGTAGTCACTACACAGACTTAAAGACACAGAGGTAGTAGTCACTACACAGACTTAAAGACACACAGAGGTAGTAGTCACTACACAGACTTAAAGACACACAGAGGTAGTAGTCACTACACAGACTTAAAGACACACAGAGGTAGTGGTCACTACACAGACTTAAAGACACAGAGGTGGTAGTCACTACAGACTTAAAGACACAGGTGGTAGTCACTACACAGACTTAAAGACACAGAGGTGGTAGTCACTACAGACTTAAAGACACACAGAGGTAGTAGTCACTACACAGACTTAAAGACACAGAGGTGGTAGTCACTACACAGACTTAAAGACACAGAGGTGGTAGTCACTACACAGACTTAAAGACACAGAGGTGGTAGTCACTACAGACTTAAAGACACAGAGGTGGTAGTCACTACACAGACTTAAAGACACAGAGGTGGTAGTCACTACAGACTTAAAGACACAGAGGTGGTAGTCACTACACAGACTTAAAGACACACAGAGGTAGTAGTCACTACACAGACTTAAAGACACACAGAGGTAGTGGTCACTACACAGACTTAAAGACACACAGAGGTGGTAGTCACTACACAGACTTAAAGACACACAGAGGTAGTAGTCACTACACAGACTTAAAGACACACAGAGGTAGTGGTCACTACACAGACTTAAAGACACACAGAGGTGGTAGTCACTACACAGACTTAAAGACACACAGAGGTAGTAGTCACTACACAGACTTAAAGACACACAGAGGTGGTAGTCACTACACAGACTTAAAGACACACAGAGGTAGTAGGCACTACAGAGACTTAAAGACACACAGAGGTAGTAGTCACTACACAGACTTAAAGACACACAGAGGTAGTAGGCACTACAGAGAATTAAAGACTCATATATGCGCCCACACAGTCCTGTCAGGCTCACAGCTACAAAGATCCATACGGGCAGAATACACAAACTTGTGCACAAACACAAAGGCGAGAAAAACACACACACACACACTCAGCCTCATGAGTACAATTCATCACACCCCACTGCTTTATCTGACAGGGATGAAAGATTTAGAGATTCCGAGTCAAAGGTGTGTGTGTGTGTGTGTGTGTGTGTGTGTGTGTGTGTGTGTGTGTGTGTGTGTGTGTGTGTGTGTGTGTGTGTGTGTGTGTGTGTGTGTGTGTGTGTGTGTGTGTGTGTGTGTGTGTGTGTGTGTGTGTGTGTGTGTGTGTGTGTGTGTGTGTGTGTGTGTGTGTGTGTGTGTGTGTGTGTGTGTGTGTGTGTGTGTGTGTGTGTGTGTGTGTGTGTGTGTGTGTGTGTGTGTGTGTGTGAAGTCCCAACTGCTGCAACGCATCCCAGAGTCCCCCATCGGTGTTAGCGAACGCTTAATGACATGGCGCATCCCCCTTGCAAAGGGACGCTTCGCCACTCTCCTTAGTGCTTATGCACCAACTTTAGATGCTGAGTTCAACATCAAAGAGGATTTCTACCGAGCCCTCGACTCAATATTACAGAAAACTCCAGCTACGGACAAGCTCATATTAATGGGAGACTTCAATGCTAGAGTGCACGGAGCACCTGGTATGGGACAGAGTTATTGGCCGACATGGAGTAGGGAAGATAAATGACAACGGGCTTCGGCTCCTCTCCCTCTGTGCAGAACACCACCTGGTCATAACCAACACCATCTTCCAGATGAAGAACAGGTTCAAAACTACCTGGCAGCACCCCCGCTCTAAACACTGGCATCTCCTGGACTATGTGATTGTACGCCAAAAAGACCGACAGGACGTCCTTACCACCCGAGTCATGCGTGGAGCCGAGTGTTGGACTGATCACCTCATGGTCAGATCCAAACTCCTCATGAGTATCCAACCCCGTGGACCGAGGGTAGCACCTAATAAGAAACTAAATTCTGCAGCACTGAATACCCCCACCTCAAAAAACCACCTCCGACAGCTCCTTGCTGAAAACCTCAATAAGATCCCGGAGGAATCAGCTGACTGGCCAGCTCTGCGCCAGGCTATCCACAGCGCAGCCTCTGAGGCACTTGGCCAGACGAGGAAACGACACCAGGACTGGTTTGATTGTAACTCAGCCAAGATACAGTCCCTGCTAAAAACCAAGCATGAAGCCCACAAAGCCCTCCTGTCCTGCCCTGGTTCTCCCACCCTGAAAGCTGCCTTTGCTGCAGCAAGAACAGCAACCCAGCGAGCCCTCCGGACTATGGAGGATGCCTGGTGGATACAGAAGGCGAAGGAGATCCAAAGCCTGGCAGACTGCCACAACATCCAGGGCTTTTACGATGCCATCAAAGCACTGCATGGCCCCAGGAAGCGGGCGACTGCTCCAGTTCGATCAGTCGACGGTTCTAAACTCTTTAAGGACCGACATGAGATCCTCACCCGCTGGGCAAACCACTTTGAGTCTTTACTCAATCACACCAACCCCACTGACCCACATATCCTGGATAATCTCCCAGACATGCCACCAGTCATGCACCTGGACACCCCACCACACTTCTCTGAGACCAGTCAAGCCATTGCGGGTCTAAAGAACAATAAAAGCCCTGGACCCGATGGCATCCCAGCAGAGGTTTTCAAACACGGAGGGTACCTCCTCACGCGCCGTCTGCACCTCCTGATCTGCAACATCTGGGAACATGAGACCCTCCCACAGGACTGGAAGGATGCAAACATTGTGGTCATCTACAAGCAGAAAGGGGACAGAGCAGTCTGCGGAAACAGCCGTGGAATCTCTCTCCTCTCCATCGCAGGGAAAGTGCTGGCGAAGATCATGCTGAACAGGCTGGTGGAAAACATCTCTGAAGCTGCGCTTCCGGAAACGCAATGTGGCTTTCGGAAGACCAGATCCACCACCGACATGGTCTTTGTCCTGAGGCAGCTGCTAGAGAAGAGCAGAGAGCATCGCAAGGATCTTTACATAGCCTTCATAGACCTAAGCAAAGCCTTCGACACCATCAGCCGTGAGCTGCTCTGGAAACTCCTCAACAAACTTGGGGTACCACCCAAGTTTCTCTCCATCCTTCAGCAGCTGCATGACGGGATGCAAGCCAGAGTCCAGACGGGTGAACTCCAGTCAGAATCCTTTAAGGTTAATGTTGGGGTGAAGCAGGGCTGTGTCTTGGCTCCGGTGCTCTTTAATCTCCTCCTCTCTGCCGTCACCTGCCTCTTCCGCCGAGCCATGGGACATGAAGACGGTGTCCATGTGGAATACCGCCTTGATGGTAGCCTCTTCAACATCCGCCGGCTCCAGGCACACACAAAGACAAAATCCTGCCAAGTATGTGAGCTACAGTACGCTGATGACTGTGCCATCTTAGCTCACAGTCCAGAGTCTATGCAGCATGCTCTCGACACCATATCCAGCCTGTACCAATCCTTCGGTCTCCAGGTCAACATACAAAAAACCGAAGTCATGTCCCAACTCACTTCCCGAACCTCTACACCTCCCAGTTTTCACATAAACGGTGTTCCACTCAAAACAGTGGATCATTTCACCTACCTCGGCTCCACTCTGTCCTCATGCTGCTCCCTTGACGCGGAGATACACACACGTATCAATAAAGCGGCATCATCCTTTGGACGCCTACGCAGCAGGGTTTTTGAAAACCGAAACCTGAAGATCAGCACCAAGGTTGCCGTTTACAACGCAGTATGTCTCTCCACTCTGCTCTATGGAGCAGAATCCTGGACCCCATACCGCCGGCACATCACCAACTTGGACGCTTTCCACATCCGTTGCCTCCAAAGGATCCTCGGCCTGACCTGGGAAGATCGAGTCCCCCACACAGACATCCTCAACAACACCAACTCAATCTGTATGGCCGCAGCTGTGGCCAAAAAACATCTTCGTTGGATAGGGCACACCATACGTATGCCTGACCACCGCCTGCCCCGCCAAGTCCTCTATGGCCAACTGAGAGGAGCAAAGCGGGCTGCTGGAGGCCAAAAGAGACGCTTTAAGGACTACACCAGGGACCTCCTAAAGTGTGCAAACATCACGCAGCTTGAAACTCTGGCACTCGACAGATCAGCCTGGCAAGTCACTTGTGCCACTGCAGTTTCCCAAATACACCAAACGAACCAAGACCGAAGATCTGAGAGGCGCACGCAACGACACCAGCGGGCGGCTGGCATCCCCCAGGTATCTGGCTTCCCTTGCGCCATCTGTGGACGGGTGTGCGGCTCAAGGATCGGACTCAACGCCCACGAGAAGTGGCACCAGCGGCAGTGTCGCTAACTCCCCTCCCCACCCCCCCCTCTCCCCATCCCTGGAGCAAGCGTCATCATCGAACACGATGGACAGCTAAGAGAGAGTGTGTGTGTGTGTGTGTGTGTGTGTGTGTGTGTGTGTGTGTGTGTGTGTGTGTGTGTGTGTGTGTGTGTGTGTGTGTGTGTGTGTGTGTGTGTGTGTGTGTGTGTGTGTGTGTGTGTGTGTGTGTGTGTGTGTGTGTGTGTGTGTGTGTGTGTGTGTGTGTGTGTGTGTGTGCGTGCGTGCGTTAACGGGTGTGTGTCTGCATTTATTTATTGCAATTATTTCTATATTTGCTTTTGTGGAAGCGCTTCCCATTCATCGCGTGTGTGGGTAGATATGTGTGCATGCACAAGCATTTGTGTGCGTCTGTGCTTTGTTTGCACACATGCTCACCTATTAACGTGTGAGTGGTGTTGGGGCTGAACAATCAGAATGTAACAGAAATAACAGTATGGCCTCTGGTGCAAAATCACAATGCAATATTAGTGAAAGGCAGCATGTAGTGTCTAAATGTAGTATTGTGGTGCTACAGAGCCTGGCCTACAAACCATATTCAATGAGAATACAAAACATAAAAGATCTTCCCTCTAATTTCTCTATCAGTCAAAAGAATCACAATTAGATATTCAGCCAGTGTGTGTGTGGTGTTTTTGTTGTGCATGCTTACCTATTATTGTGTGTGTGTGTGTGTGGTGTTTTTGTTGTGCATGCTTACCTATTATTGTGTGTGTGTGTGTGTGTGTGTGTGTGTGTGTGTGTGTGTGTGTGTGTGTGTGTGTGTGTGTGTGTGTGTGTGTGTGTGTGTGTGTGTGTGTGTGTGTGTGTGTGTGTGTGTGTGTGTGTGTGTGTGTGTGTGTGTGTGTGTGTGTGTGTGTGTGTGTGTGTGTGTGTGTGTGTGTGTGTGTGTGTGTGTGTGTGTGTTACTTTGTGTGTGTAGGAGCGCTAGTTCCACTAGAGTAGAAAATGATGGAAAAGGATGTGTGGAAAGGACAGGAGTGTCAGGAGCATTCATGTCTGGAGCTCCTCTCCTCCACCACCCCATCCCCAACCTCTCTCTCTCTCTCTCTTTGTTAGTCTCCCACTCTTATTCTCTTGATTCAATTCAAGAATACCCCCAATCAGTCGTTCCTCCTTCTCTCTCTCCCTACCCCTCCTTCTTTCTCTAGCTCTTTTTCACTACTCTCTTCCTCTCTTACCTGTTCTCTCTCTCTCTCTCTCTCTCTCTCTCTCTCTCTCTCTCTCTCTCTCTCTCTCTCTCTCTCTCTCTCTCTCCCCCCCCCCTCCCTCCCTCCTGCTGACATGTAGTTTAGCTGTAGATTGAACTGGTTCTACACTGAACGAGAGGTTATTGTTGCTGTGTCCTCTTTGTCTGCTGCTTGAGTGTTTTTTTCTTCTTCTTTTCCTTCTCCAGCTCTAGCTCTCCTCTAGTCCTCTAGACCTCTAGTCCTCTAGACCTCTAGTCCTCTAGACCTCTAGTCATCTAGACCTCTAGACCTCTAGTCCTCTAGTCATCTAGTCCTCTAGACCTCTAGTCCTCTAGACCTCTAGTCCTCTAGACCTCTAGTCATCTAGACCTCTAGACCTCTAGTCCTCTAGTCATCTAGTCCTCTAGACCTCTAGTCATCTAGACCTCTAGACCTCTAGTCCTCTAGTCATCTAGACCTCTAGTCCTCTAGTCCTCTAGACCTCTAGACCTCTAGTCATCTAGACCTCTAGTCTTCTAGCCCTCTAGTCATCTAGTCTTCTAGCCCTCTAGTCATCTAGTCCTCTAGTCCTCTAGACCTCTAGTCCTCTAGACCTCTAGACCTCTAGTCATCTAGACCTCTAGACCTCTAGTCTTCTAGCCCTCTAGTCATCTAGTCCTCTAGTCCTCTAGACCTCTAGCTCTCCTCTAGTCCTCTAGTCCTCTAGACCTCTAGCTCTCCTCTAGTCCTCTAGACCTCTAGCTCTCCTCTAGTCCTCTAGACCTCTAGCTCTCCTCTAGTCCTCTAGACCTCTAGCTCTCCTCTAGTCCTCTAGTCCTCCTCTAGTCCGCCTCTAGTCCTCTAGACCTCTAGTCCTCCTCTAGTCCTCTAGCTCTCCTCTAGTCCTCTAGTCCTCTAGACCTCTAGTCCTCCTCTAGTCCTTTAGCTCTCCTCTAGTCCTCCTCTAGTCCTCTAGCTCTCCTCTAGTATTCTAGTCCTCTAGTCCTCTAGCTCTCCTCTAGTCTTCTAGTCCTCTAGCTCTCCTCTAGTCTTCTAGTCCTCTAGCTCTCCTCTAGTCCTCTAGTCCTCTAGCTCTCCTCTAGTCCTCTAGTCCTCTAGCTCTCCTCTAGTCTTCTAGTCCTCTAGTCCTCTAGCTCTCCTCTAGTCCTCTAGTCCTCCTCTAGTCATCTAGTCCTCTAGTCTTCTAGTCTTCTAGTCCTCTAGTCCTCTAGTCCTCCTCTAGTCCTCTAGTCCTCTAGCTCTCTAGCTAAAGGCGGCAGGGAGAGCTCTAGAGTAGAAGGATGTCAGGCAGAATAATGATGAAGAGGTAGTAGTGGTTGATGTGTATAATGATGAAGAGGTAGTAGTGGTTGATGTGTATAATGATGAAGAGGTAGGACTGGTTGATGTGTATAATGATGAAGAGGTAGTAGTGGTTGATGTGTATAATGATGAAGAGGTAGTAGTGGTTGATGTGTATAATGATGAAGAGGTAGGACTGGTTGATGTGTATAATGATGAAGAGGTAGTAGTGGTTGATGTGTATAATGATGAAGAGGTAGGACTGGTTGATGTGTATAATGATGAAGAGGTAGGACTGGTTGATGTGTATAATGATGAAGATGTAGTAGTGGTTGATGTGTATAATGATGAAGAGGTAGGACTGGTTGATGTGTATAATGATGAAGAGGTGCTCTGCATGCCTCATGGCAGTTAGGAGGCCCATGAATTAAGCCCTAACACAATTACCGCAGCTTGGCATATCTCAGTCCAATTGGATGATAACTGGCCAAATGTGTTTTATTTGTGTGTGCGCACGGCACGCCATGTGTGAGAGAGGGAGACAGAATGAATGAATGAATGAATGTCGGTGTCAGAAAGTGTGCATGTGTATGAATATCTATTGTTTAGGATCAGTATAATGTAATGTAACAGAGGGACCTGGGATGTATGCTTTGTGTTTCACTGAAAGACATTTCCCTCATGCTCTCTCTCTCTCTCACTCCTCTCTCTTTCTCTGTCTTTTCCCGCAGGCTGAGATAGTGAAGAGATTGAACGGAATCTGCGCACAAGTCCTGCCATATCTGTCCCAGGAGGTAAACGCACACACGCACACACACACACACGCACACACACACACACACACACAGACACACACAGACACAGTGCTGACCCCTGCCCCTCAGCCTTATTCCTCCATCAGGTTATGAGATCACACTCGTTTCATCCTCATTACATCACCACCTGCATGACCTCCCACCTCCTCCTCCTCTCCTCCATTACTCTCTCTCTGCTCCTCCTCTCCTCCATTACTCTCTCTCTGCTCCTCCTCTCCTCCATTACTCTCTGATCCTCCTCTACCTCCCCTCCATTACTCTCTCTCTGCTCCTCCTCTCCTCCATTACTCTCTCTGCTCCTCCTCTCCTCCATTACTCTCTGATCCTCCTCTACCTCCCCTCCATTACTCTCTCTCTGCTCCTCCTCTCCTCCATTACTCTCTGATCCTCCTACCTCCCCTCCATTACTCTCTCTCTGCTCCTCCTCTCCTCCATTACTCTCTCTCTCTGCTCCTCCTCTACCTCCCCTCCATTACTCTCTCTGCTCCTCCTCTACCTCCCCTCCATTACTCTCTCTCTGCTCCTCCTCTCCTCTACCTCCCCTCCATTACTCTCTCTCTCTGCTCCTCCTCTCCTCCATTACTCTCTCTCTCTGATCCTCCTCTCTTCCATTACTCTCTCTGCTCCTCCTCTCCATTACTCTCTCTCTGATCCTCCTCTACCTCCCCTCCATTACTCTCTCTCTGCTCCTCCTCTCCTCTACCTCCCCTCCATTACTCTCTCTCTGCTCCTCCTCTCCTCTACCTCCCCTCCATTACTCTCTCTCTCTGCTCCTCCTCTCCTCCATTACTCTCTCTCTGCTCCTCCTCTACCTCTCCTCCATTACTCTCTCTCTGCTCCTCCTCTACCTCTCCTCCATTACTCTCTCTCTGCTCCTCCTCTACCTCCCCTCCATTACTCTCTCTCTCTCTCTCTCTCTCTCTCTCTCTCTGTTCCTCCTCTCCTCTACCCCTCCTCAATCTCTCTGCTCCTCTTCCTCCCCTCCATCTCTCTCTGCTCCTCCTCTCTTCATCCTCTCCTCCATCCCTCTCTGCTCCTCCTCTCTTGCTCCTCTCATCTTTCTCTCTGCTCCTCCTCTCTTCATCCTCTCCTCTCGTGTGTGTGCGTGTGTGTGTGCGTGTGTGTGTGCGTGTGTGTGCGCGTGCGTGCGTGATGAATGGCCGTGTGATCCAGATAAGCTATGCTCTTATCTGCCCACCAGGGGGCTGACCTCCACCCATTACAACACACCAATGGACCATCGATTCACCAGCATCACACAGTGTGTGTATGTGTGTATGTGTGTGTGTGTGTGTGTGTGTGTGTGTGTGTGTGTGTGTGTCTATATGAATGGCTGAATGAGCCAGAGAGGGTTGCTGGGCCACTGTTGGGACTGTTGATATTGATCTAACCTCTCCACCTCTCTCCACCTCCTCCCCTTGTCTCCCATCCTTCATTGCCCCCCCCCCTCCCCCACAGCACCAGCAGCAGGTCCTTGGGGCCATAGAGAGGGCCAAGCAGGTCACCCCCCCAGAGATGAACTCCATCATTAGGGTACGACACTCCATCCCCCCCAGCCCAGAGTTAGCCAGCTAGTTACAATACTTCACTACTACTACTACTCTAGTGTTAGCTAGCATAGCCACTCCATCACTGTGGGCCTGACCTAGTAGCTAGCATAGCCACTCCATCACTGTGGGCCTGACCTAGTAGCTAGCATAGCCACTCCATCACTGTGGGCCTGACCTAGTAGCTAGCATAGCCACTCCATCACTGTGGGCCTGACCTAGTAGCTAGCATAGCCACTCCATCACTGTGGGCCTGGTAGTAGCTAGCATAGCCACTCCATCACTGTGGGCCTGGTAGTAGCTAGCATAGCCACTCCATCACTGTGGGCCTAGTAGTAGTAGCTAGCATAGCCACTCCATCACTGTGGGCCTAGTAGTAGCTAGCATAGCCACTCCATCACTGTGGGCCTGGTTGTAGCTAGCATAGCCACTCCATCACTGTGGGCCTGGTAGTAGCTAGCTAGCATAGCCACTCCATCACTGTGGGCCTGGTAGTAGCTAGCATAGCCACTCCATCACTGTGGGCCTAGTAGCTAGCTAGCATAGCCACTCCATCACTGTGGGCCTGGTAGTAGCTAGCATAGCCACTCCATCACTGTGGGCCTAGTAGTAGCTAGCATAGCCACTCCATCACTGTGGGCCTAGTAGTAGCTAGCTAGCATAGCCACTCCATCACTGTGGGCCTAGTAGTAGCTAGCATAGCCACTCCATCACTGTGGGCCTGGTAGTAGTAGCTAGCATAGCCACTCCATCACTGTGGGCCTAGTAGTAGCTAGCTAGCATAGCCACTCCATCACTGTGGGCCTAGTAGTAGTAGCTAGCATAGCCACTCCATCACTGTGGGCCTAGTAGTAGCTAGCTAGCATAGACACTCCATCACTGTGGGCCTGGTAGTAGTAGCTAGCATAGCCACTCCATCACTGTGGGCCTAGTAGTAGCTAGCTAGCATAGACACTCCATCACTGTGGGCCTGGTAGTAGTAGCTAGCATAGCCACTCCATCACTGTGGGCCTAGTAATAGCTAGCTAGCATAGCCACTCCATCACTGTGGGCCTAGTAATAGCTAGCTAGCATAGCCACTCCACTGTGGGCCTGGCCTAGTAATAGCTAGCATAGCCACTCCATCACTGTGGGCCTGGCCTAGTAGTAGCTAGCTAGCATAGCCACTCCATCACTGTGGGCCTGGTAGTAGTAGTAGCTAGCTAGCATAGCCACTCCATCACTGTGGGCCTGGCCTAGTAGTAGCTAGCATAGCCACTCCATCACTGTGGGCTAAAAGGCCAAAGGTTAATTTTGCTTCCTGTTTTTCAGCATTTAGCTACAGGCATATGTAATGATGAACAATGTCATAGTAACTGGTGGGTGTTATATTATTTTAAGAAGATACTAGTCGCTATAAATGATAAAAAACAGTAATGGCATGTCGGTTACTCACCTTACTCATGTACAGTAGGCATCCACACTACACAGCATTTACAGACATAAATAAACGTCATGACTCATCTCCTACTCTGGGTATTCAGTAGGTGGTGTCAGAGAGACAACTACCCATGTGACCTGAGGATACTAGTACCGCACTTGAAAAACATGTAAATAATTTCTAAATGTTAAATTGCAAATCGAATACTTTTTTTTCCGGAGAATTTATCATTTTGATTTATCGGCTAATCGATAAATTAATCAACAGATTAATCGATAACAATTATAAACGTTAGTTGCTTAGCCACCCCCATCATTTAACCATGGGTCTAGTGGTAGCTAGCTTATCCACTCTTATAACTATGATGCCTCTTTCAGGGAGGTGCCTTTACTTTGCGTCTGGTGTCTTAGATACTGAGAATAGTGGTGGTTTATAGGCGGTAATTTGCCGTTCATATTTAGCTCAACATATGCCTATAAACCACCACTATCCTAATATAACCTACATTGTATGTCTTATATTGTATATATGCTTTTTTTATAGAGCTGTGCCATGTGTTATCTGTCTCTCTGTCTGTTCTGTGTGTTATCTGTCTCTCTGTCTGTTCTGTGTGTTATCTGTCTCTCTGTCTGTTCTGTGTGTTATCTGTCTCTCTATCTGTTTGTCTCTCTGTCTCTCTCTCTCTATCTGTCTGTCTCTCTGTCTCTCTCTGTCTATCGGTCTGTCTCTCTGTCTCTCTATCTGTTTGTCTCTCTGTCTCTCTCTCTCTATCTGTCTCTCTGTCTGTCTCTCTCTCTGTCTGTCTCTGTATGTCTCTCTCTCTCTCTCTGTCTCTCTCTGTCTGTCTCTCTCTCTCTGTCTCTCTCTGTCTGTCTCTGTCTGTCTCTCTCTCTCTGTCTCTCTCTGTCTATCTGTCTGTCTCTCTGTCTCTCTCTGTCTGTCTCTCTCTCTGTCTGTCTCTGTATGTCTCTCTCTGTCTCTCTCTGTCTGTCTCTGTCTGTCTCTCTCTCTCTGTCTCTCTCTGTCTGTCTCTGTCTGTCTCTGTCTGTCTCTCTCTCTCTGTCTGTCTCTGTCTGTCTGTCTGCTGTCTCTCTCTCTGTCTCTCTCTGTCTGCTGTCTGTCTGCTGTCTCTCTCTCTCTGTCTCTCTCTCTGTCTGCTGTCTGTCTCTTGAGTGTCTGATTTGTGTCTGGTTTTGCTCCTGGTAGCAGCAGCTCCAGGCCCACCAGCTGTCCCAGCTCCAGGGCCTCGCCCTGCCCATGACCCCCCTGCCCCTGGGCCTGAGCCAGCCCAGCCTCCCCGCGGTCACCACCTCCTCCGGCCTCTTCTCCCTCTCCTCCATCCTGGCCTCGCAGGCCCAGCTCGCCAAGGAGGAGAAGGCTTCGCGCGAGGGAGCCGACAGCCACCGCGAGGAGGACGGAGACAAGTCTGATTAGATGGGTGTTCACATTTTAGCTCACTTTCTATCCAGAGGCCCTATAGTCCCAGATCCTATCCCCCAGGCCTAGAGTCTCTTTCTGGCCGGTTCCTCTCCCTGGCCCCTGTCTCCCTCTCCCTGGCCCCTGTCTCCCTCTCCCTGGCCCCTGTCTCCCTCTCCCTGGCCCCTGTCTCCCTCTCCCTGGCCCCTGTCTCCCTCTCCCTGGCCCCTGTCTCCCTCTCCCTGGCCTGTCTCCCTCTCCCTGGCCCCTGTCTCCCTCTCCCTGGCCTGTCTCCCTCTCCCTGGCACCCTCAGACCCTAGTCTCTGGGACCCTAGCCCATGCCTGCCTGTCCTACCCAGCCTCTATCCCAGCCTACATCCCAGCCTCTCTCCCAGCCTCTATCCCAGCCTCTATCCCGGCCTCTATCCCAGCCTCTATCCCAGCCTCTATCCCAGCCTCTATCCCGGCCTCTATCCCAGCCTTATCCCAGCCTTTATCCCGGCCTCTATCCCAGCCTTATCCCGGCCTCTATCCCAGCCTTATCCCGGCCTCTATCCCAGCCTTATCCCAGCCTCTATCCCAGCCTCTATCCCAGCCTCTATCCCAGCCTTATCCCGGCCTCTATCCCAGCCTCTATCCCGGCCTCTATCCCAGCCTTTATCCCGGCCTCTATCCCAGCCGTATCCCGGCCTCTATCCCAGCCTCTATCCCAGCCTCTATCCCAGCCTCTATCCCAGCCTCTATCCCAGCCTTATCCCGGCCTCTATCCCAGCCTCTATCCCAGCCTCTATCCCAGCCTCTATCCCAGCCTCTATCCCGGCCTACATCCCGGCCTCTATCCCAGCCTACATCCCGGCCTCTATCCCAGCCTACATCCCAGCCTCTATCCCAGCCTACATCCCAGCCTCTATCCCGGCCTCTCTCCCAGCCTCTATCCCAGCCTCTATCCCAGCCTACATCCCAGCCTCTATCCCAGCCTCTATCCCAGCCTACATCCCAGCCTCTATCCCAGCCTCTATCCCAGCCTCTATCCCAGCCTCTCTCCCAGCCTCTATCCCAGCCTCTCTCCCAGTCTCTATCCCAGCCTCTATCCTAGCCTCTATCACAGCCTCTCTCCCAGTCTATCCCAGCCTCTATCCCAGCCTCTATCCCAGCCTCTCTCCCAGCCTCTATCCCAGCCTCTATCCCAGCCTACATCCCAGCTTCTATCCCAGCCTCTATCCCAGCCTACATCCCAGCTTCTCTCCCAGCCTCTATCCCAGCCTACATCCCAGCCTCTATCCCAGCCTCTATCCCAGCCTCTATCCCAGCCTACATCCCGGCCTACATCCCAGCCTCTATCCCAGCCTACATCCCGGCCTCTCTCCCAGCCTCTATCCCGGCCTCTATCCCAGCCTGAGAGCCTCTATCCCAGCCTCTATCCCGGCCTCCATCAGCAGCACCCCCAGTGGAGAGGGTCCCGCTCCACACGTCAGCCCCCTGCCGACAGTATATATCCTAGTCACCAACATGCTTGTTTTATTTTCTTCATGTTTTCATCTCTAAATCTCTCCTTGGCATCCTACCTAATGATGTTGCTATCATTCCACCCACTCAAGACTTGTGTACAGTGTTGATTAACTTCAGATATGGATCTATTTTGTTTTATTTCTTTGTGATTTAAGGTTGAGGTTAAGGTTTTACTTTTGATCTTCTATCTGTCTTCTATCTCTCTCTCTTCCTCTGTCTCTGTTGTCCTACCCCCCCCCCCCCCATCTCCCCCCTCCCATGCTGGTTTTTACATGGGTCCTTGTTAAACAGGGGCCTCTCCTGTAAGTGTGACTAACATGGTAGGGCTTGTCTGACAAGACATAACTGCATCACAGCCTACTAGCCTCTGGTGTGTTTCACCTTCCTTCTCATGGAGAATCTTAGACAAGCCCTTCTCACAAGTAGAGATATCTACAGTATTCCTACAACGCCTCTCTAAAAAATGACATCCATCGTTGACATTGATTTTCCTTTCACTATTCAAATTGCATGCCTCCATTTCAAGGTCAAATTTGGCCCTGAGTTTAAAGGACAAACTGTAACGGCTCGGTGAACTGTTTCAACAGGGGGCGCTGTAGCCCCTAGTCGGAGAGAGAAGCTTTCCTGTCGTGATGCCATGTGAAGCTACGCTCCTAGTCAGAGAGAGAAGCTTTCCTGTTGTGATGCCACATGGAGCTATGCTCCTATCCTAGTCAGAGAGAGGGAAGCTTTCCTGTCGTGAAGCTACGCTCCTATCCCTGTCAGAGAGAGAAGCTTTCCTGTCGTGATGCCACGTGAAGCTACGCTCATAGTCAAAGAGAGAGGGAAGCTTTCCTGTCGTGATGCCATGTGAAGCTACGCTCCTAGTCAGAGAGAGAGAGAAGCTTCCTGCCGTGATGCCATGAGAAGCTACGCTCCTAGTCAGAGAGAGAAGCTTTCCTGTTGTGAAGCTACGCTCCTATCCCTGTCAGAGAGAGAGAAGCTTTCCTGTTGTGAAGCTACGCTCCTATCCTAGTCAGAGAGAGAGAAGCTTCCTGTCGTGATGCCATGAGAAGCTACGCTCCTATCCTAGTCAGAGAGAGAGAAGCTTCCTGCCGTGATGCCATGAGAAGCTACGCTCCTAGTCAGAGAGAGAAGCTTTCCTGTTGTGAAGCTACGCTCCTATCCCTGTCAGAGAGAGAGAAGCTTTCCTGTTGTGAAGCTACGCTCCTATCCTAGTCAGAGAGAGAGAAGCTTCCTGTCGTGATGCCATGAGAAGCTACGCTCCTATCCTAGTCAGAGAGAGAGAGAAGCTTCCTGTCGTGAAGCTACGCTCCTATCCCTGTCAGAGAGGGAAGCTTTCCTGTCGTGATGCCATGTGAAGCTACGCTCCTATCCTAGTCCAACCCTTAGTGCTGCTTTTAAGTGCTCTAGGCTAAAGCAAAACATTGTATTGAGAGAAGAAGAAAAAAGACTAGACTAACTAGAGATTCTTATGTATAATCATGAATTCATATGGGAAGGGGAAAGCACCTTCTTCGAGCTTCATGATGTTTCTATCAGAGTGCTGTCAGCCCAGAAACAGAACCTTTCTAACTGAGCTTCCTCTGCGGTCCCGGTGTGACTCAGTTAGGCATGTCCGCTCAGCACCTTACCCCAACACAACAATGAACACATGTGGAGACATTGTGCAACAATAGAACTGCCATTTGAATTATGAACCCCCCCCCCCCCCCCCCCCCCCCTTTCAGTACAGTGCACTAATATTACCTTTTGGTGTCGATACAGAGAGGAGAGTGTTGCACGTTGCATCTTTGACAGCAGAGGGCAGCGTGTGTTAATGGAAAGGCATGCCTTGACATCCTGTCTGGATGTAGGACTAAAATATAAAAGGACAGGACAACGACACATAATGCACACCACGGAATGAAGTCAGCCATGATGGCTACTACAAGTGGCCTCTCTACTACGTATGGAGACCCCACTGGATCCTGAGTGTCGGTGTACATCATGGTCTACACACATCATGGTCTAGTCCTCGTGTTCTTAGTCCTAGGTCTGTGTTACGTCTGCTCTGCCTGTCTCTGTTGTTGGTTAGACCAGAACAGAACCACACTCCTCTCCTCTCATCTCTGCTTTTCCTTAGGATTCAAGTGTACATACTATACAAATGTAATGCGTCTAACACAGACACGACGGTAAGTAGGTGATGTACTGTATGATGATGAGGTCCAAGCGCCCCGTGAGAAAGCTACTACCCACAACCTAAACGATCAGTGTAGACTCCATAGACAAAGCACAAAATGGCCACCGCTTGCGTATAGGTGTGTCAGTGACTTCAGTTCCCCCCCCCCCCCCCCCCCCCCTTCTGCTCCCAAGCCGTACGGTACACGGGGGTCTACATCAGGAGGATGTGTGGACTGAAATGACTAAAGCTAAATATTCAGCCAACATGACCGCTATTCAACAGACTGTTGATTTTTGATGGAAGTGTGTGTGTTTTTCCTTCTTGTTGATCTGAAGATGGCCTGTGTAACACAGCATGATTAACACACGCACCACTGCTTTACTTCTAACCCAGCCCCACCCGTTTGTTTTCATGGGGTACACTGTGAGTTAACAGGAGTGTTCAAATATCTCGATTGACGATGACGAATGGTGATTCCCCTCTCTGTGTATGTATGTATGTGAATACATGCCGTGGCATATATACACAGCTGTACAGGCCTTGGTCATCGATGGTAAACCATAGGGACGGAATGCATCGCTGTTCTTAATAATAATAATAATAATAATAATAATAATGATGATGATGATGATACTAAATAGGCTATTCTGCTTGTGAATTAAGCTGGCAGCACAATGTACTCTCATCTAGCTACATACCGTTGTTGTAGTAGTGATGTGAGAGGGCGGGGCGAGACATGCATGTCCGCGGGGGAACCGAGACTGTTGCTTTTTAGCGATGACTTGTTTTTAAAGAAAGAAAGAAAAAAAAACATTTTTGCTCCAAATTTTCTCTGATCAATGCACTTGATTTCGTTTTCTTTTCTTTTTTTTCTTCTATTATTATGGCTATGAACTAGAATGAGTTAAAAAAAAAGTGACGTTTTAAGAGTCTGATACAAATGAATTCTATGTCTTTGTTAAAGTAAGTAGTGGGAGGTGGCAGCCTCTATACTGTTATACATATAGAGCTTTATGTGTATATGGCTGCATCTTTTCTGTCTGTCCTGGATGACTCTTGTGCTATTGTCCTACAGTACCAATATGACACCAGGGGAAACTGCAGTATGGTGACCTTCTGACCCCATCCTCTTCCTTTGACCCCCGTCTCCCCCTCACCCTCCCCTTGCTTGTCCTTTACCCCCATAGCGTGAAGCATTGTAAGCATTTTGAGCTTTGTAAAGGTCCTTTTTTAAATACTTATTTTGTGTATAATGTAAAACCTAAAAGTGTGTACTTTGGCAAAAAAAAGACAAAAAAAGTTTTGTGTCATGAAATCATAGCTTCATTTAAACGAAAAGGTGAAATATAAAAAGTAACGAACATTTACTATAAATAAATGAATTGTTCTGCAGTAAGGAAGTACTTCTGGTGCCTTACAAATAAAATCAATCAAATAAAAAAAAAAATCTTTTGTCATTATTTCCCACTCTTACCTTCATTACTTTGAGTATTCTGGGTTGCGTTACATTTTGTGAACACTCCCGTCTTTCATAATTCCTCATGGTCACTGACATGATGACATCCTACTGTAATTCTCTCTGGCTCCATCATGTCTCCATTCAAATAATTTTTATTTTATTCTCATTCCCAGAAAAGCCTTAGTCTATGATCTAACATGCATGGATAAATGAGGTCTGCTCAGCTTTGACCAATCCAGTCAGATTGGATCTTCGCTGATTCCTCTGAATGTGGATGTGAAGAAAAGGAGAAACTCAGTCTAATGGAACCAGTCAGAGACGGGGTCCTGTAGTTCCGTGAAGCTCCACAAGGAGGAAGTGTTGATTTAATAAAAAAAAATATATATATATATATATATATATATATATATATATATATATATATATATATTAAAACAGATTCTGCCTCCTACTAAGGTGAAAACTATATAAAGGGGGTAATTGCTCAAAGGTCTGCATCTGTCTTAGTGTTTGTGAGTCACAGTCAGGTGGGCGTGTTTGCAGAGGTACTTCCTGTTCCTCGACGGTGTTCATTAATGCATCTTTAATGTTCCACACAGATCACGGTGTGTTTGACACCTTGTGCCTAATGCCCATTTAGACTGTTGTAGAGAGAGAGAGAGAGATGTAGCACGCGTCTCACATTCATAGCTCCTTTTCATTCACACACACACACATCGCAGCCGGGCAGGCACACATGCTTTGAATATTCTGCCCCGGTGGAACGTATGTCCGTGTCTTGAATGACGAGGTGCCCTTGTCTCCTCCCTCCCTCCTCTGTGTGCGTGAGTGTGCGTTGTGTATGTGTGTGTCTGTATTAGAGGGAGAGGAAGGCTTGTGAAAACTCAGAATTCTCCTGCGGTCGCAGCCCTCTTCCTCCTCTTCTCTTCCTCTCCCTCCCCTCCTCTTCTCTTCCTCTCCCTCCTCCTCTTCTCTTCCTCTCCCTCCCCTCCTCTTCTCTTCCTCCCCTCCTCTCCTCTTCTCTTCCTCTCCCTCCCCTCCTCTCCTCTTCCTCTCCCTCCCCTCCTCTTCCTCTCCCTCCCCTCCTCTTCTTCCTCTCCCTCCCCTCCTCTCCCTCCCCTCCTCTTCTCCTCCTCTCCCTCCCCTTCTCTTTCTCTTCCTCCCCTCCTCTTCTCTTCCTCTCCCTCCCCTCCTCTTCCTCTCCCTCCTCTTCTCTTCCTCTCCCTCCCCTCCTCTTCTCCTCCTCTCCCTCCCCTTCTCTTCCTCTCCCTCCCCTCCTCTTCTCTCCTCTTCCTCTCCCTCCCCTTCTCTTCCTCTCCCTCCCATCCTCTCCCTCCCCTCCTCTTCTCTTCCTCTCCCTCTCCTCTTCCTCCCCCTCCCCTTCTCTTCCTCTCCCTCCCCTCCTCTTCCTCTCCCTCCCCTCCTCTCCTCTTCTCTTCCTCCCCCTCCTCTCCTCTTCATCTCCCTCCCCTCCTCTCCTCTTCTCTTCCTCCTCTTCCTCTCCCTCTTCCTCCTCTCCCTCCCCAGTCCCTCCCCACGGACAGTTCTGGATCTGAGCCTGCCACTTAAATAAATATGAAAGTGCCATATTTCTCTGTGGAAGGACTCAAGCTCCTCACCTCGCTCACGTTGATGTGGCGGCCCGTCGGGTGGTGTTCTCTCTCACAGAGACGCTCCGCGGCTCATCAGAGGAAGAGCGCTCCCCTTTCTCTCTGCCGCTTAGTGACACCTTAACACACGTGGGCCTGAGGAACACGGGAACACATGTAGTGTGTATTTGTATGCAGGGGTGATGGGAACACACAGGGGGACCACACCATTAACGTGTGTGGGGTCGTGTCAATGTTGGTGGATGGGGGGGGGTTACTGTATAATGTGTGCACAGAATTTACTTTGTGTGTGTGTAGGGTAAATATGAGTGCATGCACAGTGCAGATTATTGGGGGTTTAGCCCTCTTGAAATAAACAATAATTCATAGTCTATAATAGACTATTGGGTCTGAATACACTCTTATTAGTTGTGAGAACACTGCTTATTAGGTGTGAATGTGAATACACGTATTCGTTGTGAATACACTCTTATTAGGTGTGGATATGCTCTTATTATGTGTGAATACTCTTATTACGTGTGGATATGCTCTTATTAGGTGTGAATACACTTATTAGGTGTGGATATGCTCTTATTAGGTGTGAATACACTCTTATTAGGTGTGAATACACTTATTAGGTGTGGATACACTCTTATTAGGTGTGAATACACTCTTATTAGGTGTGAATACACTCTTATTAGGTGTGAGTTCACTGTCACAGCAACCGTGACAATTGATTTGTCACCTGCTAGCACAGGTTAAGCTAATGTTAATCTCCCACCATAGCAAACGATCACACACTGGACCCATGGATTTGTTTACATTCAAAAAAATCTTCCTGTGTTATGATGATGCTAATTTGACATCTCCTTCTAATAGTGCTTCTAGTGGGCTTTCAAGAGCAGGGCAGCGCTGAGGGGCTTTTCACAAGCGGGACAGTCTGTTGCCAATGTCACTCAGATTCAATAAAGAGTTGAATTGGAGAGATGGCTAACTTGACCCTTTATTGGATTTTCAACAAAAATTTACTAAATGTTAGACATGCTAAGATAACCATGAGTTATCTATGTTAACAAGTTACTTTCCTACAGTTTGGAAATGTCTATTTGAAAGCTTAACTCTAGTGGACCAATGCATAAAGGCAGCAGACTTCAAGTGGCAGCAATAAATACACCATGAAATTGACAGGAAGTAGAGCAGCTCTGGGCTATGATTGCTGGTTAGCTTTCTTAGCTAACTTATCAAGACACTTACACCTGTGTGAGCGAAGCAAGGGAGTATTGGTCGTCACCAAGACCTTAAAGCTAGAGTGAGCAGACACTGTTTGTGCTGGACAGCCTCAATTGGCTAAATGGCAGCCTGTCCAGTAGCAGAGGTCTAGAGTGTGGCGTGCCGCAAGGAAGTTGCCTAGGACCTTTGCTCTTCTCTGTATTTACGAATGACCTATCTTGGGCTACCAAATGTGCTACAACAGTTCTTTATGCAGATGATTCAACATTGTATTACGCGGCACCATCATGCAATGTACTTAATGAAGTTTTGAGTAGAGAACTTAAAGTTGTGCATGACTGGGTAGTATGTAATAGACTTGTCCTTAATATCTCCAAGACTAAATGTATTGTGCTGGGAACAAGGCACAGGTTATCTACAAATCCAAAGCTTCATTTAAACTTGTGTAATTCAGCAGTTCAACAAGTTGAAAGTACTAAACTCCTTGGAGTGATGCTGGATTGCACTCTGTCTTGGTCTCAGCATATTAATTATATTGTTTTAAAAATGGGAAGAGCAATTGGTATTTCCAGGAAATGTGCTTCTTTTGTTGCCCGTCATCTTGACTATTGCTCTGCGATGTGGTCATCTGCTGCCAGTGGTGACCTCAGGAAGCTCCAGGTGGTCCAGAACAGGGCAGCACGGTTGGTACTGGGCTGCTCACTAAGGTCTAATGTGAGCCGTATGCATGCTCGCCTCTCTTGGCTTAACGTTGAAAATAGATTGTCTTTTAATATACTTGTGCTGTTCAAGTTGGTCATGAGCAGTAAAACTCCTGTTTTTATACATAATCAGATTGTTTTTAGTAATACTGTGCACGAGCATTACACTAGAGGTTCCAGTGCAGCTTGAATTGCCAGGTCCTAGAACCAGCGCTTTGGGGAGATCTTTTATTTTTAGAGCATTAACTCTGTGGAATGGCCTGCCTCGGAACCTCTGCTGCATTTACAGTAGATTCACTTTTAAAAAGAATCTTAAATTGTTTTTAAATTGTTTTTAACACTGTAAAGTACTTTTTTGTTTTTGTTTTACACTAATGTAATTTTAGCTATATTAATTGTTACAGTAGGTTCATTATGCATTGTGTGTACTGACTTTTAATAATTTAGTTTTTTTCAATAGTGATTGTTTTTGTGTGTTTTTTTGTGTGTGGACCCCAGGAAGACTAGCTGGTTGCTATCGCACCAGCTAATGGGGATCCCTAATAAAATCAAATCAAATCAAATCAAATTGCATAAAGTGATTTACCGGTGAGGTGATACGTTGGGCGGTTTTCACCATTGATTGATTGATTGAACATTTCATTAACAGATTGCAGAATGGGTACAATACAGTACAGCTCAATACACACAATTGTTAAGGGGATGCAGACCAGAGAAAGACTTTCGTCTTGTTTACATCAGGGTCCCCCATTTTCAATTCATCATAACATTTATGACATACACGACATACCGTACTGTTACATCCAGACATTTATGACATACAAGATATACAAATATACAGTAGGCCTACTGTTTATTTACAGTACCACCCTCAGTGATTTCCAGTCCGTATCAGACTGTGATGCAGTTAGTGAGTCTGCTTTCTATGGCGCAGTGGTATTAGTTCACCAGAATCTGAGGAGACAAATGGGCTTTCCTCCGTCTCCTCAGGGAGAAGAGACGCTGGAGCTTTCTTGACCAGGGTTTAGGTGTCGAGGTTCCCACAGATGTGGGATCTGAAGCCGGAGACACGCTCGACCTCCATCCCATTGATACGGATGGGGCAATTGTGCCCGCTTTGATCTTTCTGAAGTCCACAATTGCGTCTGCAAACTTGGTAATGATATTGGTAACCATGCACAGGAGGAGTGCATGAAGAGGGAGTGGAGGAGAAGGCTCAGCACACTGCCCTGTGGAACGCTGGTGTTCAGGGAGGAGGAGGTGAGACTGTCTAAACCGTGGGTTCTCAAACTTTTTTATACCACAACCCCATTTTATTTAGGATTTGTTTTGGCGACCCCACACTTGCAATGTATCGTGTACTTTCAATGTGGAATTAAGGAATATCAAAATAAAAGCACACGTTGAACTTTATCATCCATATTTATTAGAAAATTGTATTACAGCCCTATGTTATCAATACACATTTATAAAACGAGGCATATTTAGCCAAAATATGTTGCCAGAACATTTACTTGCCAATGCGCCTATACCCACGACCCCACTTTGGGTCGCGACCCGTAGTTTGAAAACCGCTGGTCTAACCTATCATACTGGGGTCAACAAAGTGCACAAACATGTGCACTTTGTTTTAAACATTCAATTAAATTAAGTTAAAGAATTACTAAAGAATTGCAGTAATAATACTTTTATTTCATTTCAGAGTTAAGTTGTAATAATAACCAAACCTGTTTGTCGTCAGTTTAAAAATAGATATAGCCTAGCCTAGGTAACAGGGCAAGCTAGCCTAGGTAACAGGGCAAGCTAGCCTATACCTGTAACAGGGCAAGCTAGCCTAGGTAACAGGCCAAGCTAGCCTAGGTAACAGGCCAAGCTAGCCTAGGTAACAGGCCAAGCTAGCCTAGGTAACAGGCCAAGCTAGCCTAGGTAACAGGCCAAGCTAGCCTAGGTAACAGGCCAAGCTAGCCTAGGTAACAGGGCAAGCTAGCCTAGGTAGCAGGGCAAGCTAGCCTAGGTAACAGGGCAAGCTAGCCTAGGTAACAGGCCAAGCTAGCCTAGGTAACAGGGCAAGCTAGCCTAGGTAACAGGGCAAGCTAGCCTAGGTAACAGGGAAAGCTAGCCTAGGTAACAGGGCAAGCTAGCCTAGGTAACAGGGCAAGCTAGCCTAGGTAACAGCGCAAGCTAGCCTAGGTAACAGGCCAAGCTAGCCTAGGTAACAGGGCAAGCTAGCCTAGGTAACAGGGCAAGCTAGCCTAGGTAACAGGGCAAGCTAGCCTAGGTAACAGGCCAAGCTAGCCTAGGTAACAGGGCAAGCTAGCCTAGGTAACAGGGCAAGCTAGCCTAGGTAACAGGGCAAGCTAGCCTAGGTAACAGGGCAAGCTAGCCTAGGTAACAGGCCAAGCTAGCCTAGGTAACAGGGCAAGCTAGCCTAGGTAACATGCCAAGCTAGCCTAGGTAACAGGCCAAGCTAGCCTAGGTAACAGGGCAAGCTAGCCTAGGTAACAGGCCAAGCTAGCCTAGGTAACAGGGCAAGCTAGCCTAGGTAACAGGCCAAGCTAGCCTAGGTAACAGGGCAAGCTAGCCTAGGTAACAGCGCAAGCTAGCCTAGGTAACAGGGCAAGCTAGCCTAGGTAACAGCGCAAGCTAGCCTAGGTAACAGGACTAATAGTGCAATAGCCTAGGTAACAGCGCAAGCTAGCCTAGGTAACAGGGCAAGCTAGCCTAGGTAACAGGCCAAGCTAGCCTAGGTAACAGGCCAAGCTAGCCTAGGTAACAGGGCAAGCTAGCCTAGGTAACAGGGCAAGCTAGCCTAGGTAACAGGCCAAGCTAGCCTAGGTAACAGGGCAAGTTAGCCTAGGTAACAGGGCAAGCTAGCCTAGGTGGGATCATCCCTATGTTCCCCGGGTTCTATGTTCCCCGGGTTCTATGTTCCCCGCTTTGATTGATTAATAGATTGAACATTTTATAAAATTTTATTTTATTAATTATTAATGTCCGCCTTGTTTCGAACGGTTAAGCTTAGGCCCTCGTTCGAACTGGTTAAGGTTAGAGTTTGGAATCAGGGCTGGTGGTCTAAAATTTTCAATCTATCAATCAATCAAAGCGGGGAACATAGAACCCGGGGAACATAGGACCCGGGGAACATAGACATGCTCCCGCCTAGGTAACAGCGCAAGCTAGCCTAGGTAACAGCGCAATCTAGCCTAGGTAACAGGACTAATAGTGCAATAGCCTAGGTAACAGGGCAAGCTAGCCTAGGTAACAGCGCAAGCTAGCCTAGGTAACAGGGCTAATAGTGCAAGCTAGCCTAGGTAACAGGGCTAATAGTGCAAGCTAGCCTACAGTAGGTAACAGCTCAAGCTAGCCTAGGTAACAGGGAAAGCCAGATACAAATATATTCTTGCAATGATGAGGGCCAGGCAAGAGCCAAGTGATCTCTGGGGTTTAAAGGAGTTTAAGATGAGTAAAATAAATAAAAGGGAAATAAATAGCCTCGATAATGTATATACTGTAGGTCTAATAAGCCTATTCCCATTCATCTCGCCACTAGGCAACGCAATAAAGCACAGCGTCTGCAAAGTGGCCTCCTATAGAACTGCCTTCCAGAACTGTGCCTCCCTAGTCCTGTAGCTCAGTATGATGTTGCACACTCCACAACCGCATACTCTGGCAAGCACCTATAAAGCGATAGCACACTTGAACATACTGTATAAATGTGTGCACAAAATATGTGTGTGTGTGTGTGTGTGTGTGTGTGTGTGTGTGTGTGTGTGTGTGTGTGTGTGTGTGTGTGTGTGTGTGTGTGTGTGTGTGTGTGTGTGTGTGTGTGTGTGTGTGTGTGTGTGTGTGTGTGTGTGTGTGTGTGTGTGTGTGTGTGTGTGTGTGTGTGTGTATATGTATGCAATGCATGTGTGTGTTGGGGGGTATATGTAAATGCATGCACAAAATAAAAGGTGGTTGTATGTGAGTGGGCATATGAGTGTGCACAAAATGTATTAATATGTGTGCCTGTCTGTATGCAAGCATGTGTGTGTGTGTGTGTGTGTGTGTGTGTGTGTGTGTGTGTGTGTGTGTGTGTGTGTGTTAGAGGTCTACAGTGTATGTGTGATGACGATGATGTGTCTGAGCGGAGACTGAGCGAGCAAACGAGAGAGAAAGAGGGGGAGAGAGAGAGAGAGAGGGAGAGCGAGAAGCGTCTTGATTAATCATGATTGACTCATTCAGAGCCTCTCGTCTCCCCCCTCACTCCCTCACTCCTGCTCTCCTTTATGGCTTGATTACGAAGACGCACTCTATCTCTCATTACCCTCCATCTCTCTCTCTCTCTGTCTCTCTCCTGGTTTATTCATCTGTCCCTGGAAATGGAGGCTGTCAATCCCTGCCCCCCTCCCCCACCCCATCCCTTCATCCATCCGTCATTCCTCTCCTGCCTTCCTCTGCCACTCTCACTCTCTCTTTTGTTCCATCTCTCTCAGGTTTATTTCTGCCAGTCAGCCCCCCCTTCTCTCTCTCTCTCTCTCTCTCTCTCTCTCTCGCTCTCTCGCTCTCTCGCTCTCGCTCTCTCTCTCTCTATATCTCTCTCGCTCTCTCCCTCCCCGAAGGCTTCCTTATTTATCTTCATCTTCTTCTCTCTCTTTTTTTCTGTCTTTCTTTCTCTTTGCATTCGACACACACTCTTGGTTTCTATGTGGCTGTCAGACACACACACACACACACACACACACACACACACACACACACACACACACACACACACACACACACACACACACATTGTACCAGTGTTGTAGTACTCCAGTCCAGGATTTCCAGGACTCGTAACTCGACTTGGACTTGAGCACTGATGACTCGGACTTGGACTTGGACTTGAGCATTGACTGCTTTGGGACTCGGAAGGTGCAGACGAGGACTTGTTGATGGATAAATATAGTTGTTGTTTTTTTGTAATAGGCCCTAATCATTTGGCATAAGATATTGATGGCTAGTGCATTTGTTTGGCTATTGTGTCACAAAGTAAATAAACTCCCTTTGAAACGGTGACCGCCGTGTCATTTGTGTGTAGACTTTTTCTTTATTTGTACGTCAGCTCTTTGACTGCCAGAGTGGAGTGGACTCTACCTTGATGACTTGGGACTCGGTGTGTGTGTGTGTGTGTGTGTGTGTGTGTGTGTGTGTGTGTGTGTGTGTGTGTGTGTGTGTGTGTGTGTGTGTGTGTGTGTGTGTGTGTGTGTGTGTGTGTGTGTGTGTGTGTGTGTGTGTGTGTGTGTGTGTGTGTGTGTGTGTGTGTGTGTGTGTGTGTGTGTGTGTGTGTGTGTGTGTGTGTGTGTGTGTTAGAGGAATGTCTATCATCCCTCTCTCTCGCTCTCTCTCATCTATCCTCTCTCTCACTCCCTCTCTCTTGTCTATCCTCTCTCTCACTCCCTCTCTCTTGTCTATCCTCTCTCTCACTCCCTCTCTCTTGTCTATCCTCTCTCTCACTCCCTCTCTCCTGTCTATCCTCCCCTCTCTCTCATCTATCCTCCCTCTCTCTCTGCTCTGTATACCCCCTCCTCTCTCTTGTCTCCTACCTCTCTCTCTCTGCTCTGTCTATCTTCCCTCTCTCTCTCCCTCTCTCTCCTGTCTATTCTCTCTCTCACTCTCCCTCATTGACCTTCCCATCCTCCTGCTTCTCCTTTCATCTCTCTTCACTTCCCTCTCACCTTCTCTCCATTCTCTATCTCTTTATTTCCTCTCTCGCCCTCTCTCTCCTACATCCTTCCCTTCAGTCATTTCCTTCATCCTCCCTCTCTCTCTTGTCTATCCTCTCTCTCTTGTATATCCCCTATCTCTCTTGTCTAACCTCTCTCTCTCTCTTTTCTATCCTCCATCTCTCTCTGCTCTTCCCTCTCTATCCTGCTATTATCTATCTATCCCTCTCTCTATCTCTCTCTTGTATATCCTCTCTCTTGTCTATCCCCCCTTTCTCCCTCTCCCTTGTCTATCCTCCCGCTCTCTCTCTTGTCTATCCCGCTCTCTCTCTGCTCTGTCTATCTCCTCTCTCTCCCTCTCTCTCCTGTCTATTCTATCTCTCTCTCTCCTCTCTCTCTCTCTCTCTCTCTCTCTCTCTCTCTCTCAATTCAATTCAAATGGGCTTTATTGACATGGGAAACATATGTTTACATTGCCAAAGCCAAACAAAACAAAACAATCAAACAGAGAAATCAGAAGGAATTATTATTATTATATTATAAAAAAAAGAATTGTGTGTGGTTGACAGTCTTTATGGTGGTTGTATTCCATTGGATGTCCTTTTTTTGTCACAGCAGCTCACAAATCTTGCTGCTGTGTTTGCACATTGTTGTATTTCAGCCAGTAGGTATGCAGGTATGAGAGTTTTGAGTTATTTTCCATGTTTTCAAAGTCTCTTTGGGTGTTTGCAATTTGTGGGAAGTATATGTCTCTGATGTCTTGGTATAGTGGGCAGGTTGTTAGGAAGTGTAGTTCGGTTTCCACCTCTTCTTGTGTGCAGTGGGTGCACAGTCTGTCTTCTCTTGGGAGCCAGGTCTGCCTATGGCGGCCTTTCTCAATGGCTAGGCTGTGCTCGCTGAGTCTGTACCTAGTCAAGGATCTCCTTAGTTTTGGGTCAGTCACAGTGCTCAGGTATTCTGCCACTGTGTACTCTCTGTTTAGGGCCAAATAGCATTTCAATTTGCTCTGGTTTTGGGTTGATTATTTCCAATGTGTCAGATAGTTTTCTTTTTGTTTTCTTTTAATTTGGTTTAGTCCAGTGTGGTTTCTGTCTGGTGGCTCTGTTTGTGTTTGTGAGCAGAGTCCCAGAACCATCTGGCTGAGTGGGTATCTCTCCAGGGTCTCTCTGTAGGTGAGGGCTTTGTTATGGAGTGTGTCTGGGTCGCTTTTTTTAGGTGATTATAGAATTTAAATGCTCTCTTTTATTTTGATAATTAGTGGGTATCTTCCTAGTTCTGCTCTGCATGCATTATTTGGTGTTTTCCGTTGGGTGCGGAGAATGGATTTGCAAAATTCTGCATGCAGAGTCTCAATTGGGTGTTTAGTGAAGTCATGGTTTGCAAGTGGGCCCCAGACTTCGCAACCATACAGGGAAATGGGTACTATGACGGAGTCTAATATTTTGAGCCAGATTTTGATTGGAATGTCTAGCTTGATGTTCCTTTTGATAGCATAAAAATCCCTTCTTGTTTAGTCTCTCAGGTTGTTCACAGCTTGGTTGAAGTTTCCTGTAGCACTGATGTTTAGGCGCAGATAGGTGTTGTTTTTTGGGGCAATTGTGTCTAGGAGGAATTTGCGTTTGTGTTGTTGTTGGTTGGGCCTTTTTTTGGTTAGATTTACTGTCAGTGCCCATGTCTGGGAGAATTTGTGCAGAAGATCAAGGTGCTGCTGTAGTGCCCTTCTTTTGTTGGAGACAGCAGCACCAGATCATCTGCAAACAGTAGGCATTTGACTTCAAGTCAAGTCAAGAGTTTTATTTGTCATGGCATACAAGTATACAATGAAATGCGGGTGGTCTTGCCCGCAACAATGTGCAATACAGTGGTACAACATATAATAGAATCCAATAAAAAAACAACATTGTGCAATAAACAGGTAACAGGTAACATGGTGGGACATCTCGGTATCTGTACATAGTTATTTACAGAGCATATAGGACATGCTGGGTCCTTTGGTAGTGCAATACACTGTTACTGTTGTTATACTATTTCTAAAGTGACCTTTCCTTTTTGGCCATAAGTGTGGGCGTGTGCGGCATGAGTGTGTGCCTGCTCATGTTAAAGTGGCTGCTAGTGTGTGAGCGTGCACAGCGTGCGTGTCGTGTGTGTGCTCATGTGTGCTTGTGTGTGAGAAGTTCAGTGACTTCTGTGTTTACTAGGGGGATGCCAGGTGCTGCAGTTTGTTCCAATGTTTTTGCCAGTTCATTGATATTATATGTTGAAGAGGGTTGGACTCAGACTGCACCCCTGTCTAACCCCACGTATCTCTCTCTTTCTCTCTCTCTCATCCTCCTCCCTCCTGCTTCTCCTTCTCTCTGTTCTCTATCTCTTTTTTCCTCTCTCTCCCCCTCTCTCCTACATCCTTCGCTTCAGTCATTTCCTTCACCGTCCCCCCTCTCTCTCTTGTCTATCCTCCCTCTCTCCCTCTCTCTCTTGTCTATCCTCTCTCTCTCCCTTGTCTATCCTCCCTCTCTCCCCTGTCTATCCTCTCTCTCGCTCTCCTATTATCCATCTCTCTCTCATTGACCTTCCCATCCTCCTCCCTCCTGCTACTCATTTCATCACTGTTCACTTCCCTCTCACCTTCTCTCCGTTCTTGTTAGGATAGGGGTTTGGCGGAGCCCAATTGCAGAACACAGGAGGAGAGAGAATGGAGCGGTTTAGGTTCCCCAAGCAGACAGTTTCACAAATAGGAACGTGCGACAGGTACAAGAATGTTCTCGAGATGAGGAATGGTGCGTTCCATGTGCCGCACGGGGCGTCCAGGTGAGCGGAGTACCGGTGCGATGGTCCTGGGGCACAGAGAGAACAGGATTAGGACAATGCAATTCAACAAGGTTTTGAGTAGCAAGGCTAGAGCTAGTTGGCGTACCTAGGAAGTAAGGTTGCTTGTCGCTCTGTTTATTTTCTCTCTCTCTCTCTCTCTTTCTCTTTCTCTTTCTCTTTCTCTCTCTCTCTCTCTCTCTCTCTCTCTCTCTCTCTCTCTCTCTCTCTCTCTCTCTCTCTCTCTCTCTCTCTCTCTCTCTCTCTCTCTCTCTCTCTCTCTCTCTCAATTAAATTAAATTACAATTGAAAGGGGATTTATTGACATGGGAAACATACGTTTACATTGCCAGAGCCAGTGTTAAAACAAACAAAGCAAAACAGTCAAACAGAGAAATCAGTACAGTACAGAAGGATTTTTTTTGTGTGATTGACAGTCTTTATGGTGGTTGTATTCCATTGGATGTCCTTTTCTCTCTCTCTCTCTCTCTCTCTACACCCCACCCCACTCCTCTTTCTCGCTGTGTTTTTTCATGTCTCTCTCTCTCTCTCTCTCTCTCTCCATTTCTTCATGTCTCTCTCTCTCTCTCATATATATATATATCTGTCTCTTTCATTTATTTTATAGTGCTCTCTTTCTGCTACTGTCTCCCATCAGGTCTCTCTCTGCCTTTCTCTCCCTCTCTGCCTTTCTCTCCCACTCTCCCTCCCTCTGTTTATCCCTTTCTCTCAGTCCCTTTCTGTCTGTCACTATCCCTTTCTATTTCCCCCCTCTCTCTCCCCCTCTCTCTCCCTCTCTGTCTCTCTCTCCAGTGTTAATACAGTGTAGTGTTGCCCCTCCCCTGTGTGGTTACCCAGCTGCCTCTGATGCTTCCTGCCTGTCACTTCCAATCCCACTGACACACACACACACACACACACACACACACACACACACACACACACACTTCCAATCCCACTGACACACACACACACACACAGACACACTAACACATACACACACTTCCAATCCCACTGACACACACACACACACACACACACACAGACACAGACACACTAACACATACGCGCGCACACACACACACACACACACACACACACACACACACACACACACACACACACACACACACACACGGTAAATGGTAAATGGCTGCTTTTTTATATAGCGCTTTTATCCAAAGCGCTTTACAATTTGTTACTCACATTTTTACCCATTCACTCACACATTCACTCACACACCGACGGCGGAGGCAACCATGCAAGGTGCCAACCTGCTCATCGGGAGCAATTAGGGGTTAAGTGTCTTGCTCAAGGACACATCGACATGCTGCCCGGGAGGAGCGGGAATCGAACCGGGAACCTCCGGATTGCCAGACGACTGCTCTACCTCCTGGGCCACTGTCGCCCCGTGTAACAGACACAGTGTAACGGTACACGGAAGCCACGGTTCTGTACGTACCTCGGTTTTGGTGTCACGGTTCGGTACGAGTTCGGTACAACAGGAAAACAATATTTATGATTATTATATATTTATAATATTTATTATAATTATTATATATAATAATTTTTTATTAAGTTATACTTAGTTCCACCTATAGGCTTGCTGCGGTAGTCAGTCAGTGATAACGGTGTCATTCTGTGTTCAGGAATCCACTTGAGTAAATGAATTGCCTACTGCCCCCACCCCCCACCGGTGTATAGTTTCACTTTCACTTCTAGAGTCGATTTTACTACACGTGACGCAGAGAAAGACTAGAGAAGAGATGCCATGTTACACAACAATGAGAGGATGTATCAATATTTTGGATTTAAACACCGTAGCAGCTCGACTGGAGAGGAGCTCAAAGGATCAGTCCACATCAGCAAAAGTACGTTTGCGTGTTTTCTTTTTCTTTTTCTTCTCTCGGATCAGCTGGAAAGTAGCGCGGAAGAAAGTTGGTGTGTGTGTGTGTGTGTGTGAGTGTGTGTGTGTGCGACTGTGCGTGTGTGTGTCTTTCCATTGGTTAACAATTAACATTATTAGGCGAACAAGAAAATGATGAAAATGTTCAGCCTATTGTATATGCTGTGTTACAAACATACTGTATACAGTGAGTATCACTGTATCATTCATGGTTGGTTTTGTTTCAGTGACACCTGTAGTAAGGCGGAGGGGAGGAGGGGAGAAACAGCCCAGTGCAGAGTGCGCGTTCATTTCTTCTGTCGGCTTGTCCATGCTTTTACAACAAGCTATATACATTCATATATTTATATTTACTGCATATATAAATATATATATATATCTATCAGTCTGAATATACCTGCATATAATCCTTCTATATACCTACTAACCGGCATATAACCCATACAACTCTGTATGATAGGATGTACAATAATGTACTGTATATACCGTATATATATATTATATATATGGGCGTTTATTTGATTTTGGGCACTTTTGGGAAAATCTATTTATCAAAAATAAAATTGCATAAAACCTTAAATGATCAATTAAGCTTTATAGTCATTTTGTCAGGAATCATAATATGAACATTGTTGTAAACATCACTTTATGGAATTTAATATATTTAACACTTTTCCTAGAATGTCAGAGAACATTGTCATTACCATCATGTTACCAAATAACTCTTTAAAATGTAAAAAAAAAAGTAAAACATTTGTGCTTTTAAGGCATTTATGTAACATTATACCTTACTTCTGATGTATTAGTGGGTTGAAATATTTTACTTGAATTTAAACATGCTTTAGATCTTTAGATATGCAGCCTTTTAAATATATTGCTAGATCCTGTCAAGAAAGATACAATTACTACAACAACAGGTCCATGACTCTTGTTTTTCATACATAAAATGTTAAGGGAGGGCTTGTAATATAGGAAAACATGTAGGAAAATGTCAGATTTAAACTATTTGTTACAAATTTGTTAAGAAATATGTCATGTGTTGGTAATGACGTACTGTTGTGGTAATGACGAAATGTGATGGGAATGACATTTAGATAGATTTATTGAATTTCATTCATGGATACAGTAACACAACATCAGAATCATAGGTATTATCAACAACTGTTACAACAGGATAGGAACATCTAAGAAACCATCTAAAAAAAACACTGACAACCTTTATGGTTTCAAACAACATACTTTAACAGTAAGAGGTTTGTTCTTTTAACATGCCTACATCTTCTTCTCCATGAGGGAGCATACTTGTTTCCAGACAGAGGCATTGAGCATGTCTTTTAGTAATCAGTTGGGGCTCTGGGACCAGCACAATTTCCATTCTATACCATATTAGGGGAGAACGGGGGACGTTGTCACACTTTTTACTCTAGTGTGAATTGCTCATAATCAAAACATCTTTCAATAGTCATTCCTACATTAAATTGAAGCTTAAGATGTTGGCTTGAAATGTGTATCCCTCTCATTTTCCAAAGTATTGTAACAAAGAGTTAATCACCTATCAAAGACACTCTGACACATTGTGACAACCAACCCCATCATGGGGATGGTTGTCACACACTATGGGGTTGGTTGTCACCATGTGTTTTAAAACTTTTAATGGGAAAATCTTAAAAAGAAGACAAGATTTAGATTTCAGATAATGATTGAAGAAGTGCGTCTTTAGTCGACGGCGAAAGATTGGATGGGTTTCGGCTGTCCTAACTGGGGTGGGTAGTTCATTCCAACATTGTGGGGCAAGGACTGAGGATAGACAAGAAGGCAGAACTAAATTTGAAAGTTTAATTGCATTGACAAGTTGACAAATACATAACTTAATGCATCTTAATGAACATAAACAGGAAACGCATCTTTAGGCCATCCTATATAACAAAATAAGAACACAATAAATCGGCCTAACAATAATAGCCTACACAACATGTCTAGTAAAGTACCTGCACAGCAGGATGTCTGGCAACACCACATTAGAATAGTATACACAAATATACTAGTATAATATAATAGTATACCCAAAAAACCCAAATATCGGTTATCGAATATCGATAATATAACAACCAAATATCAGTTATTCGATAGTTGCCCTTTATCTGGCACTATTTAAAAGTTTCACTGAGATCGGAATAAAGGAGTTTTTAAACCTATTTAGTCTAGAGCGTGGAACTCTAAACCTTCTCCCATAGGGCAGTAGCTCATACTCGGCATGTAAGACATGGGAGGGGTCCGAGACTATTCTATTGGCTTGCCTTAGAGTAGCCTGTTAAAAAATAGACTGCAGGGATGGGTGACCTTTCACCCCTATGATCTTCCATGCAGTCTGCATCAGACGGACCAGTTTGGACTTTAATTGTACAGACAGGTTACCAAACCAAGCTGTAATACCGTATCTGATGAGACTCTCTAATACAGATTGGTAGAAAAGTAACAAACATTTTTTATCTACACCATGAACTCTAAGGCGATGTAGAAAGTGCAGTCGTTGTTGTAGTCTGCTACACAGGCTATCTACATGGGTGTTCCAGGTTAGTGTGTTATCGACAAAAATCACAAGATATTTATATGAAGAGACCGGCGAGATGGACTGTGTGTGGATGACCACAGGCCTGTGGTCCCCAACACCTCTGGGGTCAAACACCATCTCCTCAGTCTTAACTGATTGAAAATGTTATTAACAGATTGCAGAATGGGTACAATACAGTAAGGCTCAATACACACAATTGTTAAGGGGATGCAGACCAGAGAAAGACTTTCGTCTTGTTTACACCAGGTCCCCCATTTTCTATTTATAATGAATTGTAAGTAGGGTGCAACTAGCACTGTGCAATCCATTCTCCAGCCCTTAATGTTGCTAGTCTTTAGCACTTTGTGATGGAGCAGTTTGTCAGCCATCAGTTGAGTGTTTGCATGTGTTTTACACAAGCATGTGTCCCTATCACGGACGGTTGGCCTCACTATCCAAAATGGGCAGGTTTTCCATAACTTACTATAGAAAATCTTGAGCTGTGGATGTTCATTCTTGAATTTCCGCCAAAGACTGTACGTTTCATTCAGAAAGCGCTTTTGCATTTTCACTTTCTTCTGCGTCAATGTGTCTCTCTTCCCTGTTGTTGCCCGTGAGTTATCATCACGTTCCAGAAACTCTTTGACTTTTGTCCTGGTAGAGAGAGGCAATGCATTTGCATGTTTCTTCTGAAGTCCAGTTCCTCTTCTGTATTTCCGCATCATCTTTGCAGAGAATCCAAGTTCCTTTTGAGCCAGATACACCAACTTGTACTTTTTCAGAATTCCCCCCCTTAGAATCTTTGAAATTACTTGCTTCTCTTTAGTGTTGGTGTCTCGCAGCTCTGACACTAGAGTATTGTGGAACAATATAGTGTCTTCCTGAGATCACATTTCTTTGACTTCATTTGTTGTTTTGATTTTGATCGTGGTGATTCTTGTGGTTTCAGCTTATTTGACAGTCTTTCATATCGTTTTTTATATTTCTCCATATTTCGTTTTGCTCTCTCCAACATCAGGTTGGCTTCACACAGATCTCTGTAGACTTTACTTCTGTTTCTGTTCACCTTTTTTCGTCCTCTTGTTGTGGGGTTTCTTGTGGTGTAGGCTGATTGGGACTTTCACATCTGGCAATAGGGACAGGGACAGCATTGTGTTGCTCAGGTTGTTGTGTTGGTGACACTGGTGGCCTATTCACTGTTAGGTAGTCATCCATATTTCATATTTGCTTATCGTTTGTTCTTTTATTTCTTTGATTGATTCGCCATTGATGCCTTTTATATCTTTGTGTGCATTTGGGCAGCTGAGATATGCATTGCAGCTTACCCGTCTCTTTTCTCTTTTTATACCGCTCTTTTTCTTTTTGAAAGTATCTTTGATATTGTTCTGGATCATCTTTAAGTCTGTCTCTGTATGATTTTGACCTTTGGCCTGTTGATTTAGGTGCCATGGTGAAGACACTAGCATAAACAAATACAAAAACCAATAAATAAATAAATAAATAACAATAAATATCAGTTATAAATGAGACAACATATATTTACATATACATATACATACAAGTAATGTTATCCAAAAAAAAAAAGCTATAAACAGATATCTTTGTCATTACCACCACACGTTGTCATTACCACCACACTTCATTGTGTGGCGGTAATGACCGTGATGGTAATGACATTTTCTTACTTTTAAGCTAACAGCTAGCATAACATCAAACTTGCTTATATTCAATTCTTAGCTAGCTAGCAATGTACTCAATGTACCTACAAATATGAAGAAGTTTGACTAAGATTCAAAAGCATTATCAAATTATAGTGTGTTTGGTAATGACACACAATAAACATATTCTGTAGTATGAGTAAGTAAATGTGAAAATATCTTACATTCCTGGTGATCAAAATGTCAGTCTTCCACTCTGACAGCCATGTGCTCCACTGTCACTACAGGTTGTAATGGGTACCAAAGCAAGGGGCGTAGCCAACACTTCATTGTATTGCAAATAGTTCAACGTGATGGTAATGACACAGATATTAAGGGACAAACCTATTTTGATATTTATGTTTTTCACATATTGTACTTAAGTTAAATATTTGGCAGAGAATCATTGATTCAAATGAAGTTATAGTAATATATACCTAAAAGTATTGTTTTTTAATAGTTTTTTCTAGAGAAATACAAGACCAAACATTAAAACTCTGGATTGGGACAAGGTGAAAATGGTCAAATTCCAACATTAAACAACAAAAAATAAGATAAAAAATATGTTTTAAATTGAATAATTAAGTCTAGGTAAGTAATTAATTATACTAATCAATGATAGCATAAAGAATCTGGAAATATTTTTTTTTCTTTCAAATATATCCCAGGGACATGAAAATGCCCAAAATCAAATAATCACCCATATACACATCTGTCTGTACATACCTGCATATATATTTTATATCCAGTTTAATCACCTGTACATTGTACTACTGCACTTATATTTCAGAATCAGATGGAAACAAGACAAACGTCTTTCTCTGGTCTGCATCCCCTTAACAATTGTATGTATTGAGCCGTACTGTACTGTACCCATTCTGCAATCTGTTAAATAAAGTTTTCATTCATTCATTCATTCATTCATTCATTCATTCATTCAATCAGAATCAGAAAGGTCTTTATTGCCAAGTATACTTTTCACATACAAGGAATCTTCTTTGGACGTTATTGGTGCGACATTAGCGGACAGACATTAACAGACAGATAATACAATAAAGTGGTGGAGTAAAATAAAATGAAATATGAGCTAAGTTAAGGACAATAGAATAATATATTTATGAAATAAAATATAGGCCAGGGCTGTACGACTGTATAAGAGGTTGTACAATTATGTGTGATATAAACTAAATTAAATATAGCTCAATAGATAGATATAGTACAATTATAAGTAAAACAAATTAAATAGGAATAGGAGTAGGCCAGGGCTGTGCAACTGGTGGTAAATTATACAATTATATACAAGTCAAGTCAAGTCAAGAGTTTTATTTGTCACGGCATACCTGCAGCGATTGTGCAATAATACAAGTAATAAGAATAGGACGAGAATAAGACATTTGTGCAATAATACAAGTAATAAGAATAAGACATAACAGGTATATGTACATAAAGTTTACAAAAAGCATGGTAAGACATGCTAAGGTCCTGCGATAGTGCATACACTGTTAGCTATGATGAATTGAAAATGGGGGACCCTGTTTTTAAAGTGACCTTTCATTGTGTAAAGTGACCGTTGAGTGTGAGCGTGTGCAGCATGTGTGTGTGTGTTCATGCTAAAGTGACTGCTAGTGTGTGAGCGTATACAGTGTGTGTGTTGTGTGTGTGCTCATGTGTGCTTGTTAGAATGAAGTAACAATACAGTGGGGAAGGCTAAGAGAATTATTAAGGACTCGAGCCACCCGAACAACTGCCTCTTTGAACTGCTGCGGTCAGGCAAGCGATACCGGAGTCTTAAGGCGAGCACAGAAAGACTCAGAAGAAGCTTCTATCCCCAGGCCATCAGGCTGCTAAACGAACAATAAACACTATGCAACAACCATCAAATGCACACAGCACACACACCCACATGCACACACTCACTTAAACCACACAAACACACTTTATATTTATTGATAAAGGATTTGCACTACAACTCGTACACCTACTGTAAATTGTACCTAAATTGCACCTCATCCCATTTCTGCCTTGCACTATATAGTATTGTATATTAGTACACTGCATAGTATTGTATATTATATGGTAACTCAGTTACGTCTATTCTGCATCGAACATTGTACATATGTCTATACTGAACACTGACCTAATTTTTTTTTACTTCTAATTTACATGCTATACTATGTTATTCTATTTCATACTTATCTTGTCTTGCACAGTCTCTGGAGCGTAACAGTAAGAAGCATTTTGTATAAAAGTATTCTGTACTTCTGTATGACAACTATTAAAGAAACTTGAAACTTGAACTTGAAACTTAAAGTATACCCTGATGGACCGCAGCCTCCTGCCAGAGGGGAGTGACTCAAACAGGTTGTGACCGGGGTGGTAGGGGTCGGCCACAATCTTACCTGCACGCTTCAGGGTTCTGGAGGCGTACAGGTCCTGGAGGGATGGCAGATCGCAGCCCTGCATTTACAGATTGGATACCAAACTGCTTTTTGTTGTACTGTACTTGTGCTGTGTGATGACAACAATACATTTGAATCTGATCAAATCTAATCTAACAAATACGCTTGCTTTCTGCTTCACCTGCCTTTACCCCTCTCCTCTCCTCCTCTCTTTCTGACTCATTTAACACACACACACACACACACACACACACACACACACACACACACACACACACACACACACACACACACACACACACACACACACACACACACACACACACACACACACACACACACACACACACACACACACACACACACACACACACACACACACACACACACACACACACACACACACACACACACACACACACAAAATGAAGCATACATGTCATGGAGGCACACACACACACACACTGCTGGCGCAGCAGTGGAGGACCCTCCCCTCACTGAAAGCCAAATTCATTTAGAAAGCTCCCTCTCCTCTCCCCTCCTGGCTCTATTTGCAGCCAGCCAGCTCCCCACCGCCTCCCTCCTCCTCCTCCTGGCTGGCTGCCTCATAAGCCTGCTCCTTTCTCTCCCTGCAGCCTCTCCCCCTCTCCTTTCCTTTTACTGCCCTTCACCTGCCTTCCATCTCTCTCTCCACCTCACCCCTCTCTCTCTCTCTACCCCACCCTCTCTCGCTCTGTCTGCCTAGCTCTCTCTCTTGCTGACTGTCTCTCTCTCCATCTCTCACTGTCCCTCCATCCCTCCTCTCTCTCGTGCACTCCTCTCCCCATCTCTAGATTCCTGTCATCCCCATCCCTCCATTCATTGTTTCATCTCTCCACCTCCCTTGCATCGCATCCTCTCTCTCACTATCCCATTTTCACCCCCCCCCCTCCATCTGTCCATCCTCTGTCCTTTTCTCCCCCTCTTTCTAGCTCTCTCTCGTTCTCTCTCTACCTCTCTCTTTCTCTGTCCATCCTCTCTCTCTTCTTTCTCTCTGTCAATTTGTATGTGTTTGTTGAATATTGAAGTCAAGTTAGACCGCGCTCTCAGTATCTGACACTGGGTGCTGAAATCCCAAACATTATGAAGAAAAAAGCCGAAGGCCGGACCAGCACTCTCAGATTTAAATTTTTTTTATTTAATGGCAGCCTATAATACAGACATGTTTCGGAACGTGTTCCATCTTCAGTGTAATAGGCTAGCAGTGATAGCTTGTAAAAATGGGAGCTATATACCATGAGGGCAGGAAGTGACATCATAGAGGTGAGCTTGGGAATGCCAGTCAACTTTGACCTCCAGAGTAAGGACTTGATAATGTAGCATGTTGAAAACAAATATATACCAGAAACTTAAATAAGCCTATAGCAAACACAAAATTCTATGAGCAAAGAAAAACAACAACAGAAAGAAAACTTTTCACCATTTGTAAAATAATAGTAATGATAATATACTCATGATAATAAAAGTCACTTGTAGGAAACAGGATCACAACTTTTTTCATTCATTCCCTTTGGTACGATGCAATTAATCAAATGAATATAGTAACCTGTCTCCCCCTCTAGAGGGCATTGTAGACTAACGAGTCCCTTAAACAATAAGAATGCATTAGGAGAAATAGAGAGATACGGTACACCCTTAAGAGAGGACATAGTGGTGCTAATCACTCAAATGTACACTTGTAATGTCAGTAATGGTGTAAATCTCCGGGACCGATGAACTTTTCTTGCATACTCCGTGGTGGAAGAGGGCCGTCTGGAAACATCTTCTACGGAGGGAGCACAGCGGAGACATCTCCTTCTTAGGTCGGTCTCTGGGCTGCCAAATAGGCCTGCGGGAGTGCCGGGGGCACCAAGTGTGTAGACAGTCCCGTTCGTCTCCAGCATCTCTTATGCCGCTCGGTGTCTTGCCGATAAGCAGGCCCCTCTGGATGATGGCGTCCTGCCAATAGTTAGTAAGGGTCACGCCATGGAGTAGGATACGAGTCTCTCTCTGCTTCAGGCAAGAATGGGACTCGTGACTCCATCGTTGTAGCTACGAAAGCTGATGTATATCCACTAGGGACAGGGTGAACTATAAACTCTGGAGCTGCAGGTCTCTCAGCTACCAAAGTAGCTATGTATCAAAGTCAAGTTAGACCGCGCTCTCAGTATCTGACACTGGGTGCTGAAATCCCAAACATTGGCTGGTGCCACAGCATTTCTCCCGTCAGCGACATAGACAAGCCACTCCTTTATTAGAGAATCTGGGAGTTTTCCTTCAATGGATTTTGTCACCAGTGGATTCTTGATAGCACCTGTTATCGCCAAGGTCACTCAGGTCTTGAAGCGCCTTCTCCACAGCTTGGATAAAGTTCAACTATTTTCCGTGGCTGATTACTTCTGACAGCTGGTATTCTCTGTAACTCCTCCACAATTTTTTTTTTTTATTGGTCTTTTTCCCCCTCCATTTTCCTCCGATTTTCTCCCATCCCAATGTTAGTCGTATGCCAATTCCCAGTCCCTTCCTGGTCGCTGCGCACTTACCCCCCACAGTCAGATCATCTGGGAGAGTGGAGGCTACCACGTGCTTCCTCCGACACACGTCCAGCCAATCACCGCTTCTTTTCACCTGGCAGCGCGGATTCTCATCGAGAGGGCGTAGCGTGTGGGAGGACCACACTATCCCCCTCGAGTCCTATCCGCGCTTAGCAGGCGCCCCGACCGAACTGTAGGAGTCGCTGTTTACAACGACCCGGACCCACCCCGCCAGCTTCTCCCACCCTCTAATACAGCCAATTGTATTAGTGCAGACGGCCAGCCAAGCTGGTGACAACCCCGGAGCTGTGAGCTGGATTCGAACAGGCGAACGCAATCTCCGCTCGGCCACCTAACCGCCCTACTCCTCCACTATTTCAATGGCAATTGCCGTTTGGTTGCCATAGCGGTTTCCTAGGACACGGAAGATATCATCTGCGGTGTTGTAGGTGCTGAGGCGGAGGTCCCTCATGATCTTGTCGTCTAGACTGTCGAGTAACTGGACCTTTTTCACCTCCTGTGAGCCCGTTGGCTCACCCTGCCTCTGGAGTGCTTCCCAATCCTATATAAGTCTCGTTTATTTCCAGTGAACCTGGGAAGGGCTGTTGGCTTCAACCCGATGGCTGGCATTGGGTGTGTGTGTGGTGATGGTGCCGGCGTCCTCTCTGCCTCCTCTATTGCACTGGCCTGTATGATGTCGGCCATTTTGGCAACCAATCTGGGAACGTGGAGTTTGAGATGCTTTAGGAGATTCTGAAAATGAAGCTGCCCATCTGAAGGGATCCATCGCTTCCACCGAACATAGGTTCTAGGTGCTTGAGTGTGAAGTTGTATGCCTCCTGTTTGCAGTCAGGTTTTATGTTCTCAGCATGTTCACACCCATTCTCTGCTGCCTGTAGAACTGTGGACATTTCAGTGTCCCCAAAGTTGGCCCATAGTGTCTTTTTAAATCAGTTTTGACTCACATTCATTTGCAGTCTTTTCCAGGTCAGCTTTTTGGTGCTCTGACAGCTCAGTCTTCCCCTTCAATTCTGTAATGAATGCGGATGTCAAATCCGTCATTGATTTCCAAGACTTTATTGGCTCCTGCTGCGAGTTCATTGAAAGTGTCCTTCAGACATGTCCTCATGGGTCCTGGCAATGCGGTTGGCCAGACGAGAGAACACTTTTTTTGCAATTGTTCTCTCTCCCTTGAGATCCTCAATAGACTTCTCCTCAATCTCAGACATGGGGTGAGAGTTGAATTAAATTGTATTGATTTTCCAGGGTTCGGGTTGTCCTTTTTTCCAGGTTTTCCAGTTCCCCGGTCTTGCGGTTTTTTACTGTCAAGTTGTATGTGTTTGTTGAACACTTGAAAAAGGCCACAGGCCGAAACGTTGTGTTCAAGTACATTAAAACTTGGGAACACTATAGACGGTGTGCAGACTTTTTTTTCCACAACATTTGTTGAATATTGACCTTGTGCTCTATCCCCAACTTGGTAGGATGTTTGCTTGCTCACCCGAAGGGTTAATTGGATTTCACTCAAGAACCAGACCGTCCGAGAGTCAAGAATGACCTTCTTTCTCCATTTATTGATATTCAAAGGTTTTTGCATTCCTTCCTACTTCAGCCATTTTTAGCCAGTAGATGGTCTTTATATAGTTTTACTATTTGCATTTGGCAATTAGCAATTTAGGTAAAAAACCTTGGAACAAAAACACAGAAAAATACAAGAAATAAGAAATAAAATACACATTGGAAGTTGAAGTTAATTAACCCACTCCACCATTATGCATCATACCACTCTAAAATCTATGCAATGTACAAAGATAATTACTCTCTTGTGACTACTTTAAATGTGGGCTAGTGAGGCTAGTGTGGGCTAGTAATGTAACATACTTTAAAGTAAATACTTAAACCATATGAAAGGAATTCCCTCATAGTTCTTTTATTGAATGTCGGCGAAGTGAACAGAGAGTGAGACAGAGTCAGATGGCAGTCTACAGAGTTTTACTGAACCGTCACAGCACAAGTAGATCACAATCCGGACCACGCACCTCCGCACACCGAGCGAGCCAGTGCCAAGTGGTGGTTTCGTCAATACATCGTCACATCATTTATACATTTCTCGTCAGAATGGTGTGTGTATATCTTTCGGTGTGTATCCATGAATGTCTGTGTGGTGTGTGTGTGTGTGTGTGTGTGTGCTGGTGTTTGCTTAGATGGGGGAAAGGAGGGGCTGTATTCCTCCGCTCTCCTTATCAGATGGTGTGTGTATTTCTCTCGGTGTGTATGCATTGATGTCTGTGTGGTGTGTGTGTGTGTGTGTGTGTGTGTGCTGGTGTTTGCTTAGATGGGGGAAAGGAGGGGCTGATTCCTCCGCTCTCCTTATCAGATGCTTTTCTGTGTGTTCATGTGTGTTAGTGTGCTAGAGTGTGTGTGTGTGTGTGTGTGTGTTGGTGTGTTTAGAGTGTGTGTGTGTCGGTGTGTGTGTGTGCTAAAGTGAGACACTCTCGATGTGTGTGCATTGATGTCTGAGATGACGGCATATAATTTGTGTGTGTGCATGTGTGTTGGTGTGTGTGTGTGTGAGTGTGTGTGTGTCGGTGTGTGTGTGGGCTTTTGCATGCTTCTGATATCATCATGCACCTGTCCAGACTGTTTCAAAGGGGGCCCATATGTTTACACAGAGACAGTTTCATGGGGCGGCCTGTGTCTACACAGAGACATCTGACGTCAGTGTACAGAAGATATATAAGATATTGACAACAGATCAATGAATTAAAACTATCACATACATAAATACATTCCCAACTTAACACTTAAACCATACATAAATACATCCCCATATATACATTATACACACAAATATCCTTACCGGCTGCCTATGCGGGTTGTGAGCAAAACAACATGCACAGTCCATGGAGAATGTCTGCAGACTGAATCTGCTAAAAGCAGTACTACCAGCTGCTGCTGATTGAGTCCTGATTGGGGTGGCAGTCAGTGAGAGTTAATTGGTTACCAATCAGCCCGTGTGAGAGCTGCAGTTTGCCCTGACTGTGTGTGTGTGTGTGTGTGTGTGTGTGTGTGTGTGTGTGTGTGGGAGGGGGGGGGGGATGCCATGACTGGGTCATGTGTGGGTTCAGGAGGTTGGACTTGACACTATCTTTCTCTGTCCATTCTCTCTCTCTCTACCTCTCTCTGTCTTTCTCCCTCTCTCTGTCTATCTCTCTCTTGTTCTCTCTCTCCATCTATCTCTCTTTTTCTCTCTATCTGTCTATCTCTCTCTCTTTCTCTCTCCCTGTCTATCTATCTCTCTCTTTCTCGCTCTCTGTCTATCTCTCTCTTGTTCTCTCTCTCTACCTCTCTTTCTCTGTCCATCCTCTCTCCCTCTGTCTTCTTTCTCTCCCTCTGTCTATATCTCTCTTTCTCTCTCTCTGTCTATCTCTCTTGTTCTCTCTCTACCTCTCTCTTTCTCTATCCATCCTCTCTCTCTCTCTGTCTCTACCTCTCTCTGTCTTTCTATCTGTCTTCTTTATCTTTCTCTGTCTGTCTATATCTCTCATTCTCTCTCTCTCTTATCCGTCATCCCCTCCATCTCCTCATCCCTCCCTTCTCTGTAGTGTTGGCGTGTGGGGGCCGGGGGGGGGGGGGGGGGGTAGTATGGGGCAGTGTGTAGTAGTTGCATGGGGCTATATAGGGTCTCTTTGAGGCCTGGGGATATTAAAGGGAAGGGGTGAGAGGGCATCGCCGGTGAGGTTATCAGAGATGTGTATCAGTGCTGTGGTCAGCGCTCTGGGTCCCAGAACACCCCGCTCAGCCTCTCACAGCGCCCCCCCCCCCCCCCCCCAACCCCCCCCAACTCTGCCCGGGTCGTCCCGTGGGCCTGGCTCTGTCTGACCGTGCCTGTTGTTTCTGCAAAGCACTTTCATCCTGATCCTCATCACTAATTCATCTGCTTACGACCTCCATCCATCAGAGCCAGCTCAAGTATGAAAACACCTCGGGCTACTACTCACTCCACACCGCCTCCCCCCTCCTCTCTCTCTCTCTCTCTCTCTCTCTCTCTCTCTCTCTCTCTCTCTCTCTCTCTCTCTCTCTCTATCTGTTTCTCTTCTCTCTCTCTCTCTCTATCTGTTTCTCTCTCTCTCTCTCTCTCTCTCTGATGCTCTCACTGTGTTGCTGTGTTTCTTCATGTCTGTCTCTCTCTATCTGCTTCTCTCTCTCTCTCTCTCTCTCTCTCTCTCTCTCTCTCTCTCTCTCTCTCTCTCTCTCTCTCTCTCTCTCTCTCTCTCTCTCTCTCTGTCTCTCTCTCTCTCTCTCTCTCTCTCTCTCTCTCTCTCTCTCTCTGATGCTCTCACTGTGTTGCTGTGTTTCTTCATGTCTGTCTCTCTCTCTATCTGTTTCTCTCTCTCTCTCTCTATCTGTTTCTCTCTCTCTCTCTCTCTCTCTCTCTCTCTCTCTCTCTCTCTGATGCTCTCACTGTTGTGGTATAATATGTCCTCATGTAAATATATCCCCCTCCCCTGTGTTCCCTTTACCTGTGCCCCCCCCCCCCTCTCTGTGGAATAAGACACCCCCCTCCCCTGTGTCCCCAAACCTGTACCCCCTCCCCCCCATCTGACCTATCAAATGGGACCACACACCCCCTTTGTTGAACTATAAAGGGCTCCTCCCGACCACAATCAAGGCTTCTTACCTGGGTAATTTCAGCTGATCACCTGGGGCGAGAGCCTCAGCCATTCTCTCTATGTATTCTATCTGTTTGGTTAATAAACCTTGTTATTATCCAAGCCTCGGTTGACTGAGACATTCTTCATCAGGATATCCACAAATATCCCACAATTGGCGTCTACGAACTTGTGACAGACTTTTTGCGTCCTCCCGGCATGCTGTATCGTTTCATCTATACAGAGAAAAGTGAGTATATAGACTGGTCGACCAAAAATTTATGGAAAGGAATTAAAAACTTCCCGCTTTTCTCTGTGCCAGGTGAATATTACAGAATGTTGTCAAATATTGAGATCATGGCTGAGTAAGAATAATGTGCATTAATATATCTGATCTGTATTGAGAATCGTTACCAGGGCGCGCGTGCACCTGGGTCCTTTATCAGGCGGTTCTGAGAGGATGGGTTATAGTGCTATTCCCAAAAGTTTAGGCACAAAGGTTGAAGTGCTATTCCAGGTCGAGTCGGAGCCGACCAAAAGCTAAGGCACACAATACAGGGTGTTGGATTGCTAACCCAAGTCTAATTCAGACTGAAATATAGGCAACAAGGCAAGAAACGTGGGCTTATTAGATGTGATATCCTTGAAAACGCTACTCTGTTAAAAACGTTCTGTGATTCCTTTGCAAAGAGGCGGGAAGTAGGACCGAGAAGCTGATGGAATCATAATTAGAAATTACCAGAGTAGCGTCATAATATTCATTGTTTCAACCTCAAACTAAGCTCACAATCTCTTCCATTTCCTGAAAACGATGTATTTTGGATTAAATTAACCAATTGATCAATACAGATAGCGGGAAGATGATCACGCGATGTCCTAGTTAGTACATGATTACGCGATGTCCCGGGAGTACGTAAATGTACATTAAACGGGACATCAGTCGCGGAAAGTACATTAAACAGGACATTAATCGCGAGTTCAAGAGACCGAGAGTGTGATTAAAAGGTATATATAATCTAATATATCGCTGGTAAATTTCGAAGTCAGGTTCGGTCGTTATGACTTTAATAACGATGTGTAGTATATATCAAGGGATAAAATGCCTTGTCGCAACAGATGTTGGCCGACTAAACGTACAGCGATCCAATACAGTCAGATATACACACACGTTAACTTATATGTATTATTGTTGTTTTGTCTGTTTAAATCTCGTTTGTATGTGCACAAGTATTATAGGACCCGTCGCGTTGCTTTATTGAGTCAAGAACCGGCTGCGGATAGCACGACGAGCATTGAGAGACGAGTTACCGTTATACAAAGAATAACATTGAAGTGCAGTTCACGGGAACAAACTAGGATAGTAATTTCCGGATTCCGCAGAACACCGGCCCACGGGAACGGCCATTTGGGGAAGTATAGTTTTATCGTTTCAGTTTGTTTACGTTTCACATATGCACAGGCGCGTTCATTCGGGAACATTTCACATATGCACAGGCGCGTTCATTCGGTAACAAAACGCTGGTATAGGAATTCCAGGCTATTGAGAGCTCGTGGGAAAAATACTGTATGAATTGCAAAGCGTTATTTCCGAGGCGAATGAGAACACACGAACGTCGCATGGAGCAATGACGTGACGCTATGCGCGCCGTTAAGTTATGATTTTATATTAAACTATCCATAGGCAAACGTAAAGTTTAATATGCCCAAGGCCGAAGGTATATGAAATCCACGTGTAGTATATGTTTTATTTGTATATGTATGTGCGCGCTGCTATTGGAAAGTGTTGAGTTGCGGTGGCGAGATGCGAGTTGCATTATCCCAGACCACCGGAGAAACGAACCGAACATTGCAGCTTTCCCCGGTGAGTATGAAAATCATAAATATAGATGCTTTGATTGATTGATTGAAAACTTTATTAACAGATTGCAGAATAGGTACAATACAGCACAGCTCAACACACAATTGTTAAGGGGATGCAGACCAGAGAGAGACTTTAGTCTTGTTTACATCAGGGTCCCCCATTTTCAATACCAGATTTGTTTACATCAGGGTCCCCCATTTTTTATTTATCAGGACATATTATGACATACATGACATACAGATAGTCAGTACTGCTACATCTGCACATTTATGACATACCAGATTTGCAAATTCAGTACTGGTTGTGATAAAAAAGGAGTCAAGAAAAGGGAGTCATTTGACGTAGAAACTGTACTATCATCTCAGTTACAGTAAATTACAACTATCTCAGATCACTTGAGTGTTTATGTTGCTTTAATTTACACATTATAAGTCACATAAAGCTAATTACAATGTCTGTTTCAGAATTATAATACATCTGTGGGCGTACACATAAACAGCGTTAGATTAGACTTTATAAGCTTTTAATGTTAAAAAACTTGGGCACAAACAACATAGATCATGTTTAAAAGTAAGATGTTTAGGTTATATTCACTTGAGTTAATGTGTTTATCTAAAGAACCAATGAAAGATAACTAGCCCTTTCCATTGTAAGACATTTTTAAACATGATTCAAAATGTGTGGTTCCACATTCATATGATGCTTGTGTACATATGCGATATGATTGATAAATGATAACACTATCATTACATCCAAGAACGGGATGGATGAGATCTAGCTAATGTTTGTTGAGCACACAGACAGTCAAAGAGGATTCACCCAGGTCTTAGAAAAGAGTGGAAAATTAACATGTGTTTGTATTTACAGATCTGGCTCTGAGGCGAGATGCAAAACAGTGAATGACTACACCCAAATTGTATCACAAAAGACAGAAAATCCAACAATTTGCATGTCAACCGAGAGACAGTGCAGAGCTGAGAGACAATCGATTGACCATTTGGAACAAATCTACATCCAAATACCCACATGTAAATTCTTCAGAGTGGGCACTTGGGAGACAAAGCAATGCAAATGCCTACACTCGTGACCACAGACTTGATGAACTCACCTGGCGGTGGATGGCAACAGAGAACCACTTAATTAACATGAATTAGACACCGGTGATGAATTTGCAGTTATGAAAATCTACCTAACTCCCATACTAACAATAACTAACCAGTCGTTTTCATCATCTCTTTTCAAGAGGCACATGAATTAGAGAAGTGCCCGAGATGAAAGATTAATGATGAAAACAACTACTTACAATCCCCTCCTTCTATTCTCTGTTTATAACCAATAACATGCATGACTATTCCTTAGACTATTCTTTTAACAACTAATAAATTTCCATGACTGCAAAAATATCAACCACAAAATTGAAACACAATTATCTAAATGTACAAGGTATACACGTACATTGATCATTTAGCTGACACTGTATGACAGGACATCAAAAAGGGCACAACTCTATCAGCTGAGTAACAATGTTCATCAAAGTGTTGAGTGCCACAGTGTAGGTTAGTTTTATTAGTGTTGAGTGCTACAGTGTAGATTAGTTTATTAGGACAAATGCATGACAGTAAGGTTAGTTAGGGTTAGATGATAAGAAATGATTGTTTTTCATGCAAAATTAACTGGCTACCTAGATTTTATGTTTTTTCCCCATGCTATGCTATGATGAGCCACACTGAGATGTGAAGAACAACCGAGAAGTCATGGCGAGGTAAGTATCTTGAAGAAGCACACCATCGTACGCGGCCTGAGGTAAGATCAACGTTAGGTTATGACTATAACCAAGTTCTGTTAATTAGGGGTGACGCTTGGCATCACTACTGCACTATCTCGCGTACGTGCACGCGTACTGAATAAACCACAAATGTACCTCTAATACCAGTATTAGTCTGACCACACCCCTCATCAGCTTACCTTCATAAGCAGGTGTGTGGTCACCTGCTCTCCTCCTTCCCAAGCTTTCACCACAAGGTGAGGTCAAGGGCTGCAGCGGCCGTCTGATGCCAAGCGTCACCCCTAATTAACAGAACTTGGTTATAGTCATAACCTAACGTTCTGTTTCATTAGGGGCTCTGCTTGGCATCACTACTGCACAAAGGGAGGCCAAGCGGAGCCGCTGGCTGACAAATACACCCCGCTGACAGCCCCCCAAAACCATCAGAACAGGGAGGGCCGAGCCCCCCCGACCCCCCCTAATGGAGGGTATCCCCCCTATTAGAGGCTTCACGGGAAGGCGACGGACCCGACCGTGCGAAGAGGCACTCAAGCAACTTAACGCACAGGGTGAGCAGACCGTGGCTTGACCCCACGACTACACACACGCACAACCCGCATGCCACCCGGGAACGAACGGAGGAACAACCTCGTTACTGCCCCCAGAATCACGGGGTCAAGGGCAAACCCAACCCCGTGGCAAGGCCGTAGTAGCGGAGCGCGAAGGAAGACCCAGACCCACCAAAAGGACTGGACTCCCTGGAATGGGGGCCCGGAGAAGTCCATGATGCCAGCATCAAGACCCCACCAGGTGGGCACGTAGTGCCCCGCCCCCCACATCGCCAGCGTATTCGGACAAAGGCCCCCCAGTTACTGCACCTGGTAATCCCAGGCGGTATCCCAAGTACTAACCAGGCCAGAACCTGCTTAGCTTCCGAGATCGAACGAGATCGGGCGTGTTCAGGTCGGTATGGCCGTAAGCCGAGCGGGCCCCGTCCCCCCAACAGTACACCGCCTGGCACACTAACCCTGCAGAACAGACAGTCAGCATGGCCGTAAGCACACAAAAAAGGTTAACCAACGGAAGCAGGCAGCGCACCGGGGAAAAACCAGGCAACAGGCTGTTAACCCTAGCCTGGAGACTGCGGACGAGACAGGCGCCAGAGGGGACAGCTGAACACAGCCGCCCCGGCGGAAGGAGCGTAAGCTGGCGGTGTTGCATGACCAAGCCTCCATTTAAAAACCCCCACCCAGAGGGGTCGAGGCAGAGAAGGCTGACACGATTGGCAGACGTCATGAACGTGCAGGGGCACCCTCAAACGGTGAACCCGGGAGTTGACACTGCTCCAACACACCAGGGAATCAACCACCTCGGTGTTACCCAATGCGGTGGTTGTTCCTATAACCCCTCAAGAAAAAACTCCAAAACACACCTGCGGGTATACACCGGCTATACCGCAGTACAAGTGTTTCAGTTTCCAAAAAGGGTTAACCCAGGCCTACGGGTTGCAAACATCACTTCGGACCGGGCCTGGCGGTACGGGAAGCACAGGGTCACCAGAGGAGGTCAAAAAACCACCCCCACAGGCCCCTCTTCGCCATGCGTGAGAGAGGAGCGAAAAATAATGGAGAACCAGCCCCTAAGCACACCGTACCTGGTATTCCCCGGCGGTCTCCCAACCAAGTACTAACCAGGACCAACCTGTGTAGCGGCCGAGATCCGACGAGATCGAGCGCGTACAGAATGGCATGGCTGTAAGCCATGACGACAGTGCTGAGTAAAAACATACCCAACCAGGGTCTCCATAGCGCTTAACCCTGTGACACCCAGACCGACCTGGCATTTCTCCCCCTGAAAAAAGCCCAAGTCCCTCAGGGTACCAGAACAGCAGATCTGCATCCCCGGCGGACAACGGGTTCAACTGATCTGGACCAGCGTGACCAGAACCAGTCCCGTGCCCTAACCATGCCGACATGCCTACTCCAGGAGAAGGGCAGATATGCGTGTTGATCTTAACATGAAAAGAAGGCGCCACCCAGACGTTCGGACGAACCGCGCCTGGTGGCCCACCCCAAGGGCGTGAGACCCCACTACATATGTTCAGATCCATCCCGTCATCATCCCCCAGACATGAACGAGAATCCGTCGACAACCCACCCAGGTCATGGGATGTGGTCGTCGGAAGAGGAAAAACCCCCATCTCAGTTGCTTTATAAAAACGCTGTTTCAACCACAAGCAACCAAGGCGTGCCAGTCAACCGCCTGTTTACAGCGAGCTAGCACTATACGTGCGTCGGGACACACCCCCATCAATGAACAGGCTATTTAGACCTGTCATTGAATCCCCAAGGCGCCCAGGGGAACGACAAGAGGGGTGTGACACTCCCTAACTCCAACACTTCTGGAATAGAAAGAAGGAAGCATCAACAGTATGTATCCCAGTCTACACAGCCGGGGTAAAAAATGTTCACATTTTTACATCCCACCACCCTCCCATAGGAAAGAGACGGGGATCCCCAGAGAGACTTCCCACGCGAGCTGTACAGATTGAAAAGAATATATTGCACCTTGAGCCATGTAAAAAACTGGTTTTAGGGCCTCCGGGGAAGAGGCACTGAACCCATACACACTCAATAAACGAATTGAATCGAATATACATACAATAGAAAAAGGACCCTTCTAGAGGGTCCACTCACTTTGACAATCTGAGGAGGAAGGCTCTGTACTCTGATGGAGGCTTCCTCACATGGAAGAAGGAGTCCGAACTCACAGAAGGCCTGAATAGGCGCTTGGTGAGGAGGAGCCCTGACCACCCCCCCTGAAAACAGATCCATCACATGGACCTGAACAGCACACGGAAGTCCTACCAACAGAGACGCGCACGGTGACGTACTCTATGGCGGGGGAATTCCTGCGGTGCACACGCCCAATATACCAGGCCGTGGGACCAGGAACTCCCTCCCCCCCCCCCCCCCCCCCGTAACGTGCCGAACCGCCACGTGACGGGAACCTTGAAGGACAGGGGGTGTACCCCTGACCGACAGAACAATGGGGAGAGGAAAGGTTACCAGTTCACCCCTTTACGACCCCACACCCATGATACGACGTAACGACAAAAAGAGAATATGACACAGTCATAGTCAGCTCTATGAAGCGTTTCACAGCTCCACACAGCGCATGAGCTAACCTGCTATCTGATTTTTACTAAGGAAAAACACAGAATAGAGAGGGCTCTAAGAACCCCGGTCCAACATACACATGTGCTTCTGTGGCCAGTACAACCCAGTTGTAGGTCACATGACACACACAACCCATCATCACCTACAAAAAATGGCAAAAACACTCAACAGAGGAACGCCGTTTTTTTCACAATGAGAGAATACATCATTCTTGATTAGTATCGACCACAGGCCTTGCTAAGCACACATGACAGCAACCAAACCAATTTCCCTTTAGGAAATAAGTTTCTCCAGCAGATTTAGCACAACCTCAGCAATCAAGCTAAGAGTTACATCGTATCCCTACCACACAAAAGACACAATTAATGCACAACATGTCTGATAGGAGGTGATAAAGTCCCCAGGGAACCGGGGGGGAAAAACACAATCCTCCTATTTTACCCTCAATACGGCCAGTTAAAACAGGAAAACCTGTTAATGTGTGAACACACTGTTCATTGTCATTACAGTCTGAGAAAGAACATTCTTTTACTCACTTGTCACCAAGCATAGCTTCATAGGTTAGTTACCTTAGTTGTGAGTACACGGCCGTGTTACTCACACAACAACCAGATCATTACATCCCGTTTGCACGGAGAAGCTAACTGCCAGTGACAAAAACAGCTCACACATAACCCGCAACGTATCCTAAATGCATTGTAGCAACACACGTTTTGGGAAAAACACCGTTATTCACAATACATTTAGCAAAGTAAAACCAGAAGACGTGTTATGAGGTCTGGTCAACCCCGTTCCTACCCGGAACGCAGATCAGCGAAGTGCAGTCACAAGACACCGTAGAACACAGCCGTCCTGTGTTGTTCGATCCGGGCAGCGTCGCCGCTCCAACCAGTCGCTACAGTCCTCTTTGTTGACGCAATCCCCGTCCAGGCTCAGGGCAGGGTCGACGAACATCCCCTGTCAAGGATGACGTCGTGGTCAAGAGTGTAAAACATGTTAAAATCAAAGCACGTTCAACAGAATAGCATCGAGCTAACGGCTGCTCCAACCGTTCGGGTGCTATTGCTTCTGCTCGCGAGACGCCGATCTAACGACGCACGCGATCAGAAGCGAGCTCACGGCGGCGCGCGAGAAGCTAAGCTACCCCGCGCCAGGCCATGGCCATAGCAGCAAGCTAACGTTACCTAGCGACCACGACATGCTAGCCCCGCAGCTAACAGCTGACTGGCTAATAGTAGGCCTTAAGCAGGCCATGCAGCGATCCAGCAGGCTAACGCAGCAGTTAACAGCTGACCGGCTAACCGTAAGCTATGAACATGTAAACAATGACATAACACTCACCCAGACAGGCCGCCGTTCTGAACCTCTCCTCACTTTTTAAGAGAAAAGAGAAAACAAGATGTCAACACCGCTTCACAACGGTGACTTTACACATCCGACGGAATCAGCACAGTACCAACTGGCCTGTGTAGCTGACTTTGAACATGAATCTGCCGCTATCGCACATTACATGCACATATCCCCTCGTGAAGGAATACTCTCATTTGGATATGAAAGATGGGGCCTTAACACGGTGACAGAGAGAATCCACTCGTCCAGAACACACAGGGATCACCAGTGTCAATGGTCGCGGCCCACTAGTTAAAACTATAATGGTCTCCAGACCAAGGCCTTCTGTCGCCTAGGTGGCCGAACAAAGGACCCTAGCCTGGGGCCGGTTTCCATAAACTTTGTCAAGTAGCCCCCATAGCACTAACAGACAAGTGGAGCCCGCCAGCAAACACTACTCACCCAACCTGGAACGCACCGCTTCTCACAACAGCGGCATGTCCGACAGTTCAGCTGTGGCCTGACAGGTTTCACCCCAACAAACACAGCAAGGAACTGCAGTTGAGAAGCATGCAGCGGCGTGCTCCCAATACGAAAACCGGTGGAGGGTTTTTAGAATGATCATCATCTTCCAGACACTCCAGTACGAAGACAATATCGCCGTATTTTCTCGAAAATAGTGAGAGAGAAAATAAAGATATGATGTCAACGTATCCTTGTTTCCCAAAGCTGCTCCTAAACCTCTCTTCCATCATGGTGTCAAGTGTGGGGATCTACCGAGGCACTTCTTCCTTGTGCTGAAAGCGAGAAGGAGGAGAGCAGGTGACCACACACCTGCTTATGAAGGTAAGCTGATGAGGGGTGTGGTCAGACTAATACTGGTATTAGAGGTACATTTGTGGTTTATTCAGTACGCGTGCACGTACGCGAGATAGTGCAGTAGTGATGCCAAGCAGAGCCCCTAATGAAACAGAACTTCAATTTAAGACCATCAGAATATGAAGACAAGGAGCTATTTTATCTGATTCAAAACTTTGGCCATTCATTTACAAATTTTATTTAAAGCCTAATGCTGTAAGATCTAGTTAGATACAAAATCTGATAAAATTGTAGTGAATGTGACCTTCTTGACGTAAAGAATCACTGCTAATGCAATTGGCTTGCATTTCCTATTGTCAATTAAGTGATTTTATTTACAATGAATTGAATTAATCCCAAAATGATTTTCCACTTTAGCAGAAAGGCGTTGAATCATTTATGTGAGGAGTTTTCTAAGGCAGTGTTTATCACCCTCAGATCACGAATTGGTGAGAGGACAGGACGAGTGAGACGACGCGTGACCTGAACCACGAAGCTGCGGACACAACCAGAGGCGACGACAACAACCGTGGGAGAACCATCCAACCCAGCCCACAGACATCCCCAAGAAAGTGGAGCAGAGGACCACGAAGGAGACTGACCAAGGAGACACTGACGAAGAGGAGATCAACCTTTTGACGGCCTCCACCCCGGCACTGCAAACCACGACAGACCGAGATCAAGACGGAGTCTAACGTGGCTCTGTCGGACCACGGCGGGGAGCTGATCGTGGAGTCGGACAGCGGGATGGTGATCCACGAGACCCACGGCCTGGAGTGCAGCGAGTGCGGCGAGATCTTTGGCAGCACCGCCGACCTCCACCAGCACTTTGAGATCCACAAGGACATCAACCCATACATCTGTGTCCACTGTGGCGAGAGCTTCGCCGTGGAGGCCAGCCTCAAGCAGCACATGAAAATCCACACGAAAGAAAAGGCGTACGCCCCCACCGGGGTCGAGATGGTCGGCAAGGGCGTCATCGACGCCTTCAACCTCAAGTCTCACCAGATGCCGGAGAAGCCCCATCAGTGCTCCGAGTGTAGCAAGAGCTTCGCGGCGGCCATCTCTCTCAGAGAACACATGAAGATGCACTCGGATGACAAGCCGTACAAGTGCACCCAGTGTAGGAAGAGCTTTGTACGCAGGAGGCATCTGAAGAAGCACCAGGAGCTCCACACGTGCGAGAAGCCGTACACCTGTGGCCAGTGCGGTAAAGGCTTCACCACATCCTCCAACCTGAAGCAGCACCAGAAGACCCACGCCGTGGGGGTAGTAAGGGACAAGCCCCATCGATGCACACAGTGTGCGAAGTGCTTTGCAACCGCGGCTAACTTGAAGGAGCACCAGAGGGGGGTCCACTCGGGAGAGAAGCCGTACAAATGCAACATGTGCCGGAAGAGTTTCGTTCGCAAGCGCCACCTGAAGAAGCAAACCCATCACCTGCAAACGGGAACTGAAGTCCCCGACCATCAAGGTGGATTCCCATGACAAGATTGTCATCCGTGTGAGAAAGAGCGTCCTACTGACTAGCCACTACACCGGCGGGCCCTCGCCCTCCATCAAGTGGTACCGCAATGACGAGGAGAGGACAGCGAAACCAGCACAACACATTCAAAAGCGCCCTGACCACCATGTCTCTGGGCCTGATGGGGGCCAAGCGTGAGCACAGTGGCAGACATGTGGTGGTGATGGAGAGCAGCGCAGACAAGTGACCCTTGACAGGGAATGGACGGCGACCAGTGAATATTCCCGACTGCATCGTCAAGAAGAGACACATAGCAAATGAGACCTGTGGACTAAGAGACTCCTGAATACACATTGTCCAAAATTGTTATGTATTTATTTACTTTTTACTGTCTTACTGCCACACGACAGGCTCACAGAAACATCAACTGAATGTACGATACGTTCAACACACAGCAGGTCACCACAGAAGGACACATCCCTGGCAGAGAACAGATGGTCAACAGCGACGCAGCAACTGTCAGATTCACAAACAAGAGATGTTTCACAAAGTTCATATGTATCAAGAAAATTATGAACTAAGAATATGATGAAATACAATCAGTAAGATTGCATTAACCAATTTTATAATGACAATGAGAAATGATCACAGAGTCACATTGCAAAATGGTATTGTTAAACAGGGCAGAACCAGTTGGATTGTTCCAAGACACCAAGTTTGTTTTGACCACAGAACAATGCATAACGATTATCATAATCACCTTTTATATTAACCACTAGGTTAACGGTTTTCAATTTTATTTTGACACATTAGCCACTAAGGTAATGTCTATTGTATGTATTTATTTAATTTTTATGTGTTACTGTTTGGCCCTGCCACACGACCGACAGAGAACACCTTGTCAACAACGACGCAACATCATTCAGATTAATACCTTCACAAGCAGGAAACTTTTCACACAATTGTATGTATCTGCAAAACGATGAACTAGGGATGTGATGAAAAGAAATCAATGAGAAAACATTAACAATGGTTAGTAATAATGAGCTAAAATGTATTGCTGAAGGAAGAAGTGACCACATGATCACATTACATCACATTAGAATTACTTAGGTTACAAAATTGTATTGTCAGACAAGAAAGAATCAGTTGTTTTATTCTCTCATAGAAGAGGACATGCAACGTTGTTTTGCACCTGTATGGTGAACCATTGATAGTATATGCACTAGAATTACATACAGAAGCGATGCATAAGACGTTTTATCTCCTCATTTATAGAGAAGAAATGGAGAAAATTGCCTGATTCTAAGTAAAGACCAACAAAGCTGAGGCAATCACAGATGAAAGTGACACTCAAACTCAGATTAAATACAACTGGATCCTAAGTAATTTCATCAAGAATCATCACAAAATGTGCAAAAATATATATATATATTTGTGAACAGTTTCCCATAATCAATCATGTTAGTTTTATTAACCACCAGGTTAACGGTTGTTAAAATGTTTTTGTACACATTAGCCTTATGTGTAAATCCGATTCCTAATAATTATGAACACAATTTTGTTTTTTCACCCTGTGCACTCTGACCACACAGACAGTGCATGTATTTAATTGGTTTATTACGATGCCTGTATGCACAACGATCACATTAGCTCCCCAGAGTCACGACATGAACGACTGAAGGTATGCCAAGATATTTGCACAGCGATAGCTTCTAATGATTATGTTAATTGTTGTTTGATATCAGAGATGAGGACCACTCATTGATATAGGTATTTTGAGCGATTAATAAAAGAAAAGGGTGATATCTATTCCCACATCTCTGATATCAAAATAACACAGACCGCAGTCCAGTCGATCATGTCATGAATCATGTATGTAAATAATTCTATTAATCATGTATGTAAATAATTCTATTTTTAAACTATTATCCCCACTTTTACCTGTTCCAAACAATCCTGGTATATTATACATTAATCTCACCCACATTATAAGAAAGAAAAGTGAGTATTGTGGTATAATATGTCCTCATGTAAATATATCCCCCTCCCCTGTGTTCCCTTTACCTGTGCCCCCCCCCCCTCTCTGTGGAATAAGACACCCCCCTCCCCTGTGTCCCCAAACCTGTACCCCCTCCCCCCCATCTGACCTATCAAATGGGACCACACACCCCCTTTGTTGAACTATAAAGGGCTCCTCCCGACCACAATCAAGGCTTCTTACCTGGGTAATTTCAGCTGATCACCTGGGGCGAGAGCCTCAGCCATTCTCTCTATGTATTCTATCTGTTTGGTTAATAAACCTTGTTATTATCCAAGCCTCGGTTGACTGAGACATTCTTCATCAGGATATCCACAAATATCCCACACTGTGTTGCTGTGTTTCTTCATGTCTGTCTCTCTCTCTATCTCTGTCTCTCTCTCTATCTCTGTCTCTCTCTCTCTATCTGTTTCTCTCTCTCTCTCTCTCTCTGATGCTTTCACTGTGTTGCTGTGTTTATTCATGTCTGTCTCTCTCTCTCTCTATCTCTGTCTCCGCATTTCATTGTATACTCGTATGCCGTGACAAATAAAACTCTTGACTTGACTCTCTATCTGTTTCTCTCTCTCTCTCTCTCTCTCTCTCTCTCTCTCTCTCTCTCTCTCTCTCTCTCTCTCTCTCTCTCTCTCTCTCTCTCTCTCTCTCTCTCTCTCTCTCTCTCTCTCTCTCTCTCTGTCTCTCTCTCTCTCTCTGATGCTCTGACTGTGTTGCTGTGTTTCTTCATGTCTGTCTCTCTCTCTATCTGTCTGTCTCTATCTGTTTCTCTCTCTCTCTCTGTCCATTCTCTCTCTCTCTACCTCTCTCTGTCTTTCTCCCTCTCTCTGTCTATCTCTCTCTTGTTCTCTCTCTCCATCTATCTCTCTTTCTCTCTCTCTCTGTCTATCTCTCTCTCTGTCTATCTATCTCTCTCTTTCTCTCTCTCTGTTCTCTCTCTCTACCTCTCTTTCTCTGTCCATCCTTTCTCTCTCTGTCTATGCTCTCACTGTGTTGCTGTGTTTCTTCATGTCGGTCTCTCTCTTTCTGTCTGTCTCTGTTTCTATCTCTCTCTTTTCGTATGTCTCTTTCTCTCTCTCGCTCTGTCTGTGTCTTCCTTCATAAACCCCTGGACACGGTCTATCATTCTGCCCTCAGATTTATTAGTGGTGATAGCTTTGTCTTCTCTGGCAGAGAGCTGCACTGATCATTGGTATTTGTTTATCTATAAGCTTTATTTGAAAGCTACCACCTTATATTTCGATGAACTATGGAACTTTGGACCCTAACCCGCTCAGAGGACTTATGCTTAAAGGAACACGCCAACTTTTTGGGAAATTTGCTTATTTGCCATCTACCCTGGAGTTAGACAAGCCCTTTTCTTATCTTATCGTCATTCACTGGAAGTAGGTTCCTCCATGTAGCCTAGTTCCCAACACTCCAAATACACTCCAAATACAACTCCAAAACGTTCCTGTAAACATGTTGTGACCTGTGTATTTACCACGTGGAGAAATAAACATTTTTAATTAGACATTTTCGTTTTCTAAGCAGATATATACTCTGATGCCGAACCACTGCTGCCTGGGCGCAGTGATTTCACGCATCACCTCCAAAGCCCAGTTGTAACTTCCGTCAATAAAACCAATGTGACTAGTAGCTAGCGACAGGACGCACTTTCATTGAGTGAAGTGGATATCATCAGATAGCTAATAGTATCACTATCTAGATAAATCACAACTTTACATTCAACTACTAGGAACTACTATCAGTGTGTTTGACTCCCACCTAAACGGACAACATATAACGTATGAAGTATATCACTACTGCACCTGTGTATACTGTATACTTACTTAATCATAGTAATCCCTCCAATCCCTGACCACTAAACCAGTAAATATAGAGATATGCAGGAAGGAAGGCTCTGGACTTGGTCCACGTCTGTCTCTGTCTACTATAGACCTCCCCTCCCCCTCCTTCTCATATCTCTCCCTTTCCACTTGTCCTCTGTTCTAACTTCTTACCTCTCCAGCCTTCCATCCCTCCCTTTCTTCCCGTCTCTCTCCAGTTCTCCCCGTCTCTCTCCTTTTCTCCCCGTCTCTCTCCCTTTCTTCCCGTCTCTCTCCTTTTCTCCCCGTCTCTCTCCCTTTCTTCCCGTCTCTCTCCCCTTCTCCCTGTCTCTCTCCCCTTCTCCCCGTCTCTCTCCCTTTCTCCCTGTCTCTCTCCCTTTCTCTCTTCCCATCTCCCTATCTCTCTCTTTCTCCCTGTCTCTCTCCCTTTCTCCCTGTATCTCTCCCCTTCTCCCCGTCTCTCTCCCCGTCTCTCTCTCTTTCTCCCTGTCTCTCTCCCTTTCTCCCTGTCTCTCTCCCCTTCTCCCCGTCTCTCTCCCTTTCTCCCTGTCTCTCTCCCTTTCTCTCTTCCCATCTCCCTATCTCTCTCTCTTTCTCCCTGTCTCTCTCCCCATCTCCCCGTCTCTCTCCCTTTCTCCCTGTCTCTCTCCCTTTCTCTCTTCCCATCTCCCTATCTCTCTCTCTTTCTCCCTGTCTCTCTCCCTTTCTCCCTGTCTCTCTCCCCGTCTCTCTCCCCGTCTCTCTCTTTCTCCCTGTCTCTCTCCCTTTCTCCCTGTCTCTCTCCCCTTCTCCCCGTCTCTCTCCCCATCTCTCTCCCGTTCTCCCTGTCTCTCTCCCTTTCTACCTGCATGTCTCTCTGCCCTTCTCCCTGTCTCTCTCCCCTTCTCCCTGTCTCTCTCCCCTTCTCCCTGTATCTCTCCCATTCTATCTTCCCATCTCCCTATCTCTCTCTTTCTCCCCGTCTCTCTCCCTTTCTCCCTGTCTCTCTCCCCCTTCTCCCTGTCTCTCTGCCCTTCTCCTTGTCTCTCTCCCCTTCTCCCTGTCCAGACCAGAAACCGCCGCGAAGACGAGGAAAGAGAGCCGGGGTCCGGAACAGACTGAGGTCCAAACGACACAGAACCACATTGCCCAGCATATTGTTGGCCAATGTGCAATCGATAGGAAACAAATTGGACGACATCAGAGCACGGATCCAATTCCAGAGGGACATTCGGGATTGTAACGTCCTCTGTTTCACAGAAACTTGGCTGAGTCCAGATGTCCCGAATCACGCAATAGAACCGGCAGACCACTTCTTCGTTCTCCGCAAAGACCGGACGGCAGAAGAGTCACTAAAGACGAGAGGAGGCGGCATTGCCTTCATGATAAACAAGGAGTGGTGCGATTTAGGCAACACAAAGGAACTGTCTAACCACTGCTCCCCAGACCTGGAGTTTATCACGATAAAATGTCGACCCTTCTTCCTCCCAAGAGAGTTAACGTCCATCATCCTCATCGGAGTGTACATTCCACCACACGCGAACACTGGGGTCGCACTTTCAAAACTTCACGACGAGGTAAACAAACTCCAGGCAGCTAATGTTGACGCTGCCATTTTGGTCTTGGGGGATTTCAACAGCGTGCGTCTTAAAAAGGTGCTGCCGAATTTCTATCAGCATGTGACCTGTCCCACCAGAGGCGAGAACATATTAGACCATGTATACTCGCAATTTAAGAATGGGTACAAGTCACAGGCTCTTAGTCCATTCGGTAAAAGCGATCACGCCGCCATATTCCTTTTGCCAAAGTACAAACAGAGTCTCAAGCGAACGCCGGTGGTCTCGCGAGAGGTTAAGCGTTGGGCCGTGACGTCAGTGGAGTCACTCCAAGCAGTGCTGGGAAGCACAGAATGGAGTGTATTCCGTGATAACACAGCCAATATTAACGAATACACCGAAACGGTGATTGACTATGTCTGTACTCAGGTAGAAGTAATAATCCCCTCCACCAAAATTAATATCTACCCAAATCAAAAGCCCTGGGTAGACAAATCCGTCCGTGAGGCTCTGAAAGTGCGCACATCAGCATACAACACCGGGCTGGTGACAGGCAACATGGAAGAACACAAGATGGCAAGATACAACGTCAGGAGAGCAGTAATAGAGGCAAAACGGCGTTACAGGGATAAAGTTGAACTTCAGTTTGAACAGGCTGACTCTAGAGGCATGTGGCAGGGCCTCAGAACAATGACAGACTACAAAGGAACCCCCCTCAAACTGAACAGTGACATCTCCTTAGCAAATGATCTCAACTCCTTCTATGCGAGGTTTGAGGCTGTGAATAACAACACCAGCCTACAAACCACGGCAATGGGGGGGGGGGGGGGTCTGCTGATGGAGACTCAGTGTTCAGGGTAACAGAGCATGAGGTGAGACGGATCTTTAAAAAAGTGGATATCAGGAAGGCAGCAGGACCGGACGGCATCCCCGGCCGCGTCCTAAAAGTCTGTGCCGACCAACTGGCCCCGGTATTCACTGACATCTTCAACCTGTCCTTGGAACAGGCTGTCATCCCCACCTGTCTGAAGAAGTCCACCATCATCCCTGTACCCAAAAAATCTACGCCCGCTTGCCTCAACGACTACCGCCCTGTAGCCCTCACCTCCATAGCCATGAAGTGCTTTGAGAAGCTAGTGAAGGGCTACATCTGTTCCTCCCTCCCCATCAACCTGGACCCTCTGCAATTTGCATATCGCCCCAACAGGTCCACGGAGGACGCCATAGCCCATGTGCTGCACACAGCAGCATCACATCTGGACAAGAGGCAGGGGAACTATGTGAGAATGCTGTTCATCGACTACAGCTCAGCATTCAATACCATAGTCCCCTCCAAACTCATAGCCAAGCTCAGGGACCTGGGCTTGAACTATGACCTGTGCCAGTGGGTCTTGGACTTCCTGACGGGCAGACCCCAGGTGGTAAGAGCCGGCAACTGCACCTCCTCATCCATCACGCTCAACATAGGGGCCCCCCAGGGCTGTGTTCTGAGCCCCCTCCTCTACTCCCTGTACACACATGACTGCGTAGCACAGCGGAACAACAACACCATCATCAAATTAGCTGATGACACAGTAGTGGTGGGCCTGATCTCTGCCAACGACGAAAGGGCCTACCTGGAAGAGGTAGAGAACCTGTCACAGTGGTGTCAGGAGAACTGCCTCTCCCTGAACGTCAGCAAAACAAAAGAGATGATTGTGGACTTCAGGAGGTCGGGGGTCAAGGACTACAGCCCCCTCAGCATTGACGGGGCACCGGTTGAGAGAGTGAACAGTTTCAAGTACCTCGGAGCCCACATATCCAAGGACTTGACATGGACCACACACATTGACAGTGTTGTGAAGAAGGCACGACAACGCCTCTACTTCCTCAGGCGCCTAAGGAAGTTCCAAGTCAGTCAGAAGATCCTTAGGAACTTCTACTCATGTACAATAGAGAGCATCCTGACCGGCAACATCACCTCCTGGTTTGGGAATAGCACTGCACAAGACCGTAGCAGACTACAAAGAGTGACACGTTCAGCCGAACGCACAATTGAAGGGGGGCTTCCCACCCTCCAGAACATTTACAACAAGCGGTGCAAGGGGAAGGCTAAGAGAATTATTAAGGACTCGAGCCACCCGAACAACTGCCTCTTTGAACTGCTGCCGTCAGGCAAGCGATACCGGAGTCTTAAGGCGAGCACAGAAAGACTCAGAAGGAGCTTCTATCCCCAGGCCATCAGGCTGCTAAACGAACAATAATCGCTAAACGAAAATAATCACTATGCAACAACCATCAAATGCACACAGCACACACACCCACACGCACACACTCACTCAAACAAACAACACACTGCAGCACCCACTCTCCACACTTTAGATCACACAAACACACTTACACTTTATATTTATTGATAAAGGATTTGCACTACAACTCGTACACCTACTGTGAATTGTACCTAAACTGCACCTCGTCCATTTATGCCTTGCACTATATAGTATTGTATATTAGTACACTGCACAGTATTGTATATTGTATGGTAACTACGTCTACGAACATTGTACATATGTCTAAACTGAACACTGTGACCTCTTTTTTACTCTTTTTTACTTCTAATTTTTACTATGTTTTTATTTCATACTTATCTTGTCATGCACAGTCTCTGGAGCGCAACAGTAAGAAGCATTTTGTACAAAAGTATTCTGTACTTCTGTATGACAACTATTAAAGAAACTTGAAACTTGAACTTGTCTCTCTCCCCTTCTCCCTGTCTCTCTCCCCTTCTCCCTGTCTCTCTACATTTACATTTAGTCATTTAGCTGACGCTTTTATCCAAAGCGACTTACATGTTCTGTACAACAAGCCATCAGGAAGGGCACAACTCTATCAGCTGAGCAACAATGTTCATACAGTGTAGGTTCGTTTATTAGGACATGTGCATGACAGTACGGTTAGTCAGGGTTAGATTTTTTTTTTTTATTATTATTCAGATAATGGTTGAAGAAGTGCGTCTTTAGTCGACGGCGAAAGATTGGACGTGTTTCGGCTGTCCTAACTGGGGTGGGTAGTTCATTCCACCATTGTGGGGCAAGGACTGAGAATAGGCGACTTCTCTTTGATGACCCTCCCGGAGCTTGGATAGGAGTAGGTCTGAGGCGGCCAGAAGATGCAGAGCGTAGGGGTCTTGAGGGTGTGTAGTTAGAGACCATTGACCGGAGGTAGGCGGGAACGGTTCCCTTTGCCGCACGGTATGCTAGGTCGAGGGCCTTGAAGCGGATCTCTCTGTCTCTCTCCCCTTCTCCCCGTCTCTCTCTCTTTCTCCCTGTCTCTCTCCCTTTCTCCCTGTCTCTCTCCCCTTCTCCCTGTCTCTCTCCCCTTCTCCCTGTCTCTCTCCCCTTCTCTCTTCCCATCTCCCTATCTCTCTCTTTCTCCCCGTCTCTCTCCCTTTCTCCATGTCTCTCTGCTCTTCTCCCTGTCTCTCTCCCCTTTTCCCTGTATCTCTCCCATTATCTCTTCCCATCTCCCTATCTCTCTCTTTCTCCCCATCTCTCTCCCCTTTTCCCTGTCCTTCTCCCTGTCTCTCTCCCCTTCTCCCTGTCTCTCTCCCCTTCTCCCTGTCTCTCTCCCCTTCTCCCTATCTATCTCCCTTTCTCCCTGTCTCTCTCCCTTTCTCCATTGCCTCCTCCCTCTTTCCCCTTCTCTTCCTCCCTCTTCCTCTCCCTCCCACCCTCCCAGACAGTGTGGGGTGGTGTTGTACAGGGCAGGGTGCCGTGCATTAGTGATGTGGTCCCACTGTGGTCTGTTTACACTGCCAATGTGGTTCAGAGTCACCAGCAAACAGCCTCTCCCTGTCTGGGCCTGCCTACCACTGACTGGCTGGCTGGCTGGCTGACTGACTGACCACATAGTGTACCACACAGAGCACAAATAAAAGAGACATATATGCAATAATGATTTTAATTTGAATTAATTTAGTGCGTTTCTAGTCCCTAGTGTTTCTACCCCAGAGTGTTTGTGTGTTCACTGTCTATGTCCAGCAGTTCTATGTTTAGTTTGTGTCTTGTCTGTCCCAACTGTGTCTAATTTTGTAATTTCCCTCAGCTGTCTCCTGTTAGCCTTGATTCCCCCATGTGTCTTCCATTCCCTTTGTCATTGTCCCGTCATTGTCTCAATGTGTTTGTCTCTTGCCTGTTATCTTAAACGATCAAATTTGCTATCTGCCTGCCTGTGTCTGTGTTTGGAGTGTATTTAGGTTCCTACTATTACTACACATGTTACAGAATGACCAGATCATACCTGGACCCAGCGGAGAGCACCAGACACCCCAGGGCCTCTGCCTCCTTCCTGGGGCCCCCGCCTGCCTTCTTCCTGGGGCCCCCGCTTGTCTCCACCTGAGTGGTAACATAGCTCTCCGGTTCCTGGTTCACTGTCTCCAGAGTGAGGCCGTGTCCCGTGTTGTGTCTTCTGGACGCCACTGGCAGCTGCTGGAGGAGCTGTGTCTGCAGCCTCGGTGTCCCTCCTCAGAGCACCGGCCCAGCGGCTGTTGGAGGGGATTCAGCTTCAGCTCCAGTTCTGCTCCTTGAAGCTCTGGCTCTTGCTTTGGCCCCAGTCTCCATTCTTCCACCCATCAGGTGGGAGGAGGCTGGCTCTTCTAAGCAGCAGTATAGATTTCCCCCAGGGCAGGCAGGCTTTTTTTCCATAGCCTCTGTGAGCGAAGACGCTCTTTGATTGCAGCGAAGAAGAAAAAGACGCTCTCCGATTGGCTAACCCTAACCGTAACTCTTAGCATCAAACCACTTCGAAAGAGGGCCTAAGCATAACCACTTCGAAAGAATGCCTAAGCATAACCACTTCGAAAGAATGCCTAAGCATGACCACTTCGAAGCACAAGGCGGAAGAGACCCTTCGGAGCTAAACCAGTCAGAGAGGGTATTTTCTTCTTCGCTGTACGCGGCCTAGCCAATCAGAGAGCGTCTTCGCAAACAGAGGCTACAGGAAAAAAATCACACCCGTGGCAGGGGTCCCCCTTCCTGATCTACCTTGTGACCATCACCCTCTGTTTCTACCCTGCCCCCTAGTGTTTCTAGTCCCTTTCCTTCCTTGTGCTTCACAGTCTACATAAGCAGTTTGATTTCCCCATCCATATTTAAGTTGCATTCCCTCTGTCACTCATTGTCAAGTCAAGTCAAGTCAAGAGTTTTATTTGTCACGGCATACAAGTATACAATGAAATGCGGGTGGTCTTGCCCGCAACGATGTGCAATACAGTAGTAACAACATATAATAGAATCCAATAAAACAACATTGTGCAATAAACAGTAACATAGTAGGTAGGGCTGCAACTAATGACTATTTTGGTAGTCGACTAATCTGTCGATTATTTTTTCGATTAGTCGAAAACCAATTATATTAAAAATAAATAAATAAAAAATATTTTTTTTTATAATTTTATTTTTTTTTATTTTTTTTGCACTACCTATCTTTGTGAAAGTGACTTCTCAGCTCTGGTCCAGCTGAAGACAGAGCAGAGGAACAGATTGGACATTGAGCATGACCTCAGAGTTGCTTGTCTACCATCACCCCAGACTTTGAGACTCTTGTCAGGACCAAACAACAACATCATAACATGATGATCCCATAGCAAATTAAAATAATGACTCATGAAACATTTGAATTTGGATCTTAAGCAACTTTAAATGAAAATGTATTTGAAGAACAATACAGCAAATGCAATCACTCATAACAAGATAAATAAATTAAATAATACAAATTAAAGTGGAAGTGTACTTTAAATAACTAAAAAAATAATAATAAAAAAGAAATAACTAGCAGCATCTGCCCCCAGCACCGCGGCTGATGGGGCTGTAACTTGGTCCAGGACCAGGAGGGTGACGTGGAACAGCTGTAAGGGGAGAGGGGGATGAGTCAGATCAGACAGACTTCTAGGTATTTTGTTTGCTGTGTGTGAGAGGAGTCCGTGTGTGTGTGTATGTGTGTGTGTCTTACTCTGATCGCTGTGTGAGTGAGAGGAGTGTGTGTACTGTGTAATTTGTGTATGTGTGTGTCTTACTCTGATCGCTGTGTGTGAGTGAGAGGAGTGTGTATGTGTGTGTGTCTTACTCTGATCGCTGTGTGTGAGTGAGAGGAGTGTGTATGTGTGTGTGTCTTACTCTGATCGCTGTGTGTGAGTGAGAGGAGTGCGTGTGTAATGTATTGTGTGTCTGTTGTCTAGTCTGTCTGATCATCATCTCCTGCAGGGGAACACAGTACACCATTTACAATTTCTTTAAATTGCAGTGCAGGAACGTGAGCATATCGACATGCTCTGGAGTGAGGCTGGCCCGCTTCTTTGAGGCGATGTTCCCAGCTGCTGAGAAGAGACGCTCAGAGGGAGTGGAAGTAACTGGAATGCACAAGTATGACTTGGCTTGTGATGCAAGGGTTGGGTACTTTGCCTCATTCAACTTCCACCAAGACAGGGGATTTTCTGTCTTTGAGATGGGCTGCTCTCCGAAGTACATCAGCACTTCGTTAATGATCGCTTGTGTGTGCGTGCATCCTGATCATTGCTCTCAGTGTCACTGTCTGTTGACTCACATCCAAGCAGTGAATCGAGAGCTGAAACAGACCTAGTTGTCTCAGCTGAGGCTGTGGCATCATTGTCATTAATGTCAAGTTGAACAACACAGCTTCTTCATTCCTATCTGGACTGTAGGACCAGAGCTTGCAGTTTATTCTGAACAGTGAACCTCTCCTCTGGTGTCAGGAATTTTAGTTTTCGGAATCGTGGGTCTAGTGCAGATGCAATGATCGTTTTGCTTGGGTCATCATCTTTGATGGCAAGCTCTGTTGACCAGCGTGTAGTGGTCGCCACTGAAGCAGCCGCCTGGAAGGCCTGCACAGGAGCTGTATCATAGGCAGTGACGGTGGACTTCAGAAGCCCTCTGACTAGAGGAGGCAGGGCGGAGACGGTCACATAGTTTTCACCACTCAAGTAGACAGTGGCACATTCAAAAGCTTGGAGAGCTTTGGCCAGTTCATCTAGCAGGGTCCACTGCTCAGGCTTGAGGTCCAGGTATTGTTTCCCTCTCTGTGTTACTGCCGGGTCAGACAGAGTCGCAGTCAGTGGCCATCTCTGTTCCAGCAGGCGAGTCACCATGTAATAAGTGCTGTTCCACCTGGTAGAGACATCTTGGATAAGTTTGTGTTCCGGGGTGCCCATCTGTTTCTGCTTTATTTTCAGCTTGCTTGAAGCCAGTTCACTCCTTTTAAAGTGCTCGACGAGACACCTCGCTGCTCCTAGTGCTTTACTAATCAGAGGCTGTTTCAGTGCATGATTGATCACCAACTGTAATGTGTGGCCTGCACAGCAGATAAGTTCAAGTTCAAGTTCAAGTTCTTTAATAGTTGTCATACAGAAGTACAGAATACTTTCATACAAAATGCGTCTTACTGTTACGCTCCAGAGACTGTGCTAGACAAGATAGTATCAAATAACATAATAACATAATATAGCATGAATTTAGAAGAAGAAAAATGAGGTCACAGTGTTCGGTATAGACATATGTACAATGTTCTGAGTTACCATATAATATACAATACACAATACTATGCAGTGTACTAATGTACAGTACTATCTAGTGCAAAGCAGAAATGGGATGAGGTACAATTTTAGGTACAATTTACAGTAAGGTGTACGAGTTGTAGTGCAATCCTTCATCCATAAATATAAAGTGTGGGGAGTGGGTGCTACAGTGTGTTTGTTTAAAGTGGGTGTGTGCTATAAAGTGTGTGGAGTGGGTGCTACAGTGTGTTTGTTTAAAGTGAGTGTGTGCGTGTGGATGTGTGTGCTATGTGCGTTTGGTGGTTGTTGTTGTGTAGTGTTCATTCATTGTTCGTTTAGCAGCCTGATGGCCTGGGGATAGAAGCTTCTTCTGAGTCTTTCTGTGCTCGCCTTGAGACTCCGGTATCGCTTGCCTGACCGCAGCAGTTCAAAGAGGCAGTTGTTCGGGTGACTGGAGTCTTTAATGATTCTCTTAGCCTTGCCCTTGCAACGCTTGTTGTAAATGTTCTGGAGGGTGGGGAGCCCCCCTCCAATTGTGCGTTCGGCTGAACGTGTCACTCTTTGTAGTCTGCTTCGGTCTTGTGCAGTGCTATTCCCAAACCAGGAGGTGATGTTGCCGGTCAAGATGCTCTCTATTGTACATGAGTAGAAGTTCTTAAGGATCTTCTGGCTGACTTGGAACTTCCTTAGGCGCCTGAGGAAGTAGAGGCGTTGTCGTGCCTTCTTCACAACACTGTCAATGTGTGTGGTCCATGTCAAGTCCTCGGATATGTAGGCTCCGAGGTAGGGGTGGACGGTATAAACGGTATACGGTATAAACGGTATGAATTTGCTCTACGGTATGGATTTTGAGTATACCGTGTAACCGGTAGTGCAGCTCTAAAATAGCAATGACGTCATGTAACCACAGCGCGACTATTTCACTCGCATTTGCCCCTAAAAATAGATAGAATTAGTCATAGATAATAGATATGTGCGAACTGGACAAAGTTATTTAGGAGGCTTCGCGCAGTGGGCGTGCCAGCCCCTACCGCACGCATGTAAACACGGGTCTAGTAGTCTAGTGGGACGGGACACGGGAGCTGTCGGCGTCTCCCTGAGCTAACGTTAGCTTAGCTACCGTTACAAAATGACCCAGTCAACTATTCACTTTTAGTTTAATACATGATGGGGCATTGTCTAACCGAACGGTATCTAGTCGGCCAGCTACCGATAGCTCCTGACATCAACACACGCTCCACAAAGTCTAGTACTAGAGACGTGTATGCTACCTGTTAGCTCACGTTAACGCAAGTTCGTTCACCGTTCAAAACGAAATGTCCCATTGAACTAAATAATTCACTGAGGCGTTGTATTAACGTTATATATGCAGTAGCTACAGATAGCTCATGATATCAATGTCTTATAACACTGATTCGATGCGTATTCGAGCTGAGGGCTTGCTAACGTTATAATACCAATACAATAGGGTCCAGGTGCAGCGCCGGAGAATCCTGGCCGTAGCTCTGCTCGAGGCTACTAGAGTATAGGTCCAGGTGCAGCTCCGGAGAATCCTGGCCGTAGCTCGAGGCTACTAGAGTACACACAGACAGTGGAGCTTGTTGCGTGGTGGCGATGTCTCGCAGATAATACCAGTACAAGTCTAATTATATAATATATATATTTTATAAAAAAAAAAAAAATTATATAAAATAAAAAAAAAAATTTTATCAAAAACGATACCGTGATATATACCGTTACCGTCTATGCTTCAAATTATACCGCGATATAAATTTTAGACCATACCGTCCACCCCTACTCCGAGGTACTTAAAGCTGTTGACTCTCTCAACCGGTGCCCCGTCGATGCTGAGGGGGCTGTAGTCCTTGACCCCCGACCTCCTGAAGTCCACAATCATCTCCTTTGTTTTGCTGACGTTCAGGGAGAGGCTGTTTTCCTGGCACCATCCCGCCAGGACCTTGACCTCTTCCAGGTAGGCCCTCTCGTCGTTGGCAGAGATCAGGCCCACCACCACTGTGTCGTCAGCAAATTTGATGATTGTATTGCTACTCCGCTGAGCCACACAGTCATGTGTGTACAGGGAGTAGAGGAGGGGACTCAGAACACAGCCCTGGGGGGCCCCTATGTTAAGGGTGATGGATGAGGAGGTGCAGTTGCCTGCTCTCACCACCTGGGGTCTGCCAGTCAGGAAGTCCAAGACCCACTGGCAGAGGTCATAGCCCAAGCCCAGGTCCCTGAGCTTGGCTATGAGTATGGAGGGGACTATGGTATTGAATGCCGAGCTGTAGTCGATGAATAGCATTCTCACATAGTTCCCCTGCCTCTTGTCCAGGTGTGATGCTGCTGTGTGCAGCACATGGGCTATGGCGTCCTCCGTGGACCTGTTGGGGCGGTATGCAAATTGCAGGGGGTCCATGTTGATGGGGAGGGAGGAGCAGATGTAGCCCTTTACTAGCTTCTCAAAGAACTTCATGGCTATGGAGGTGAGAGCTACAGGGCGGTAGTCGTTGAGGCAAGCAGGCTTGGATTTTTTGGGTACAGGGATAATAGTGGACTTCTTCAGGCAGGTGGGGATGACAGCCTGTTCTAAGGACAGGTTAAATATGTCAGTGAATACTGGGGCCAGTTGGTCGGCACAGACTTTTAGGACGCGGCCGGGGATGCCGTCCGGACCTGCTGCCTTCCTGATATTCACTTTTTTAAAGGTCCGCCTCACCTCATGCTCTGTTACCCTGAACACTGCGCCTCCATCAGCAGCCGACCCCCCCCCCCCCCCCCCATTGCCGTGGCTTGTGAGCTGGTGTTGTTATTACCAGCATCAAACCTCGCATAGAAGGTATTGAGGTCATTTGCTAAGGAGATGTCACTGTTCAGTTTGAGGGAGGCGCCTTTGTAGTCTGTCATCGTTTTGAGCCCCTGCCACATAGCTCTAGAGTCAGCTTGTTCAAACTGGAGTTCAATTTTATCCCTGTAGCGCCGTTTGGCCTCTGACACTGTCCTCCTTACGTTGTATCGCGCCACCTTGTGGTCATTCATGTTGCCTGCCACTAGGCCGTCGTTGTATGCTTTGGTGCGCTCTCTCAGAGCTTCACGGACGGATTTGTCTACCCAGGGTTTTTGATTTGGGTAAACTTTCATTTTGGTAGTGGGGATTGTTTCTTCCACCCTAGTACAAACATAGTCCAGCACTGTTTCCGTGTAGACATTAATGTTATCTGTGTCGCGGAACACATTCCAGTCTGTGTAATGAAACACGGACCGGAGCGTCTCCTCCGACGTCAAATAAGACACCCATCCATGTTTTTTCTCCAAGATGCTTGCAGCCAGCAGGACATTGGGGCCATTGTCATGAACAACCGCCACAAGCTTGCTTGGAGGGATCTCAAACCTTTCCACAGCCTGCTCAATCCATGTAGCAATGTTGGTCCCAGTGTGCCGTTCTTCGAGTGGCATGGTTGTGAGGCAGAAGCTATTGAGCTTCCAGTCATCACTTATAAAGTGACAGGTGATGCCAAGATATGCCTCTGTCACAACACTGGTCCAGGCATCAGTTGTCAGGGCAATCTTGTTCTTGTTTGCTTTAAGAGCATATTTAACCTTAGCAAAAGTAGCTTCATACTTTCTCTCCATGAGCTTTGTAAAATGAGTTCTGGAAGGTAAGGTGTAACCTGAATGGAATGTGGTGACCATCTGCTTAAAGCCCTCATCTTCAACCATCGATAATGGTCTCATGTCTTTAACAAGCATGGTGAGGATACTCTCTGTGAAGACTCCAGCCATTTGAGGGGTGCATGAGCCTCTCTTCAGGACAAACTCATCCACACGCGTTTGCTTTGTCCTACAATAGAAAGAGAACAAAACAGAAAGCTGTATTAATTATCATCAGAATTTGTAGGCTATAGTATCAGACTATCAGTTTATTTTTATTAATTATAGTCAGCCTTATATATACCTAGGCTAGAATTAATATTGAGATGCAATATCTATGTTTTCCCACTAGAGGGAGTTATCGCTTAAGGGATATTATTTTGTGGACTACAGACAGAGTGACTACAGATATATACGTGAAGTATTTCCGTATCCGGTTGGTCGGCATAACAAACGAAACTAAAAGTGAAGCAGCAACGCTGTAACCTGTACTAACTACTAAGCATGGCGCTGTTTAACGTTACAACATACAGCAGCAGCGCAGCCTCTATAAGCCTCAGCAATAGAGTTTGCATGGCAAGCATTATATCCATATCCATGAGACGTTCTGTTTTCCAACGTAAAAAATACAATACTATGGCTAACTACTATCTAGAACTTACCCATGTTCCGACGTCACCGTGGCTCCGGGGTGCTTTCGTTTTAGATGCTCGTGCATTGCCGTGGTGCTGCTGTGGAATGCCAATTCCACCTTGCATAATTGGCATTTAACAGTTTTCTTCGGTTTGTCATCTGTAAAAAATTCCCACACCTTTGATGCCCTCGGTCTCGCTTTTTTAAATTCATCTCCGTCTTTCTCTCTCCCTTCCGCCATCGTTCATTCTTTCTTCTGAAGTGAAGTTCTTACCTGCGAGGCTGCGCCGTTAAGTACCAGAATGCACTGCAGTCAGACAATGGAAATGATACTGCCCCCAGCAGTTCCTGTAGTGCATTGCAGTTACAAATGAACATTTGCGTCACTGATTGTTTTTATGCGACGCATCGACGCAACAATTTCTCGTCGACAATTTTTCATAATCGACGACTAATCGTTGCAGCCCTAAGAGTAGGGCATATCGGTATTTGTACATAAGTTATTTACAGAGCATGGAGGACATGCTAGGTCCTGTGGTAGTGCATACACTGTTAGCTACGGATGAGGCACTGGGTCTTTCTGTACATTGCTATTTTATACAATCTCAGGTTATACTATACTATTTTTAAAGTGACCTTTCCTTAGTGGCCATAAGTGTGGGCGTGTGCAGCATGAGTGTGTGCTTGCTCATGTTAAAGTGGCTGCTAGTGTGTGAGCATGTACAGTGTGTGTGCTCATGTGTGCTTGTGTGTGGAGAGTTCAGTGTTCAAGGCTCTGATGGCCTGGGGGAAGAAGCTGAGCCGAAGCCTCTCTGTCCTAGTAGCTGGGGTTCGCAGGCGTCTGCCTGACCTCAGCAGCATGAACAGGCTGTTGTTGGGGTGGTGTGGGTCTTTCATTATTCTGCAGGCTCTGGATTTGCACCTCTTGTTGTATAGAACCTGCAGGGGTGGTAGTGCAATACCTGTGGTACGCTCGGCTGAGCACACCACTCTCTGTAGGGCCTTCTTGTCCTGTGCCGTGCTTGTCAGTTTTCATACTCAGTTCTACGTTTAGTTTGTGTCTTTTCTGTCCAGGCTGTGTCTAATTACGTAATCTCCCCAGCTGTCTTCTGTTAGCCTTGATTTCCCCATGTGTATCCCATTCCCCCTGTCACTCATTGTCCCGTCATTGTTTCAATGTTAGGTGTGTCTGTCTCTTCCTACAGTCGCAGCCATTAGGACTGTCTACCATTCTACCGCGGTGCCAACAGGGTTAATTTTGACATTGATTGCTGTTCTGTTATATGCCACCAGGAGGCGCAAAGCCTGACAGAACTGATCCTGATTTGCAGCGTTGAGGGACAAGCCGCAGGCTTCAGAAATATATCTCGAAATCCATAGCACACACATGAAGAATATTTATATCAATTTGACATTTATAACTTATGAAGATGAAGTCAAGACAACCTTTCTCGAGGCTTTTGAAAATGTAGTCATCGTGAATCTACAAGCATTTTATTTACCATCTGAATTTGATGATCAAATCGAAATATTCTGAAAAGCCCACAGCCTTTTTGTTTGCAACTTGATTAATTATTATCAAGCGGAGGACGGAGAAAAAGCAATGCATTTATTTACCAAACACAAAAAGGCTTCACATATTTAGCTAATTATCTTCACACGAGAGCTATTTTTCACACCTGACTGCCAAGGTGTTGCTATAGGTTTGAGCTGTGATGAATGCAGCGTCCATTGCCACCACGCCATTATAAGGAGCTAGCGGGGCGTTTCTGTATGTAAATGCTATCACCTGCATCCTCTCCAGGCATTGAGGAATCCAGGGAGGACTATCGTAGTCTCGTTCCTCTTACGAACTGCTTCAATGACATGTAAATGTCTTGGAGCGTGTCCACAGACCACACACACACACACACACACACACACACACACACACGCACACACGCACACACACACACACACACACACACACACACACACACACACACACACACACACACACACACACACACACACACACACACACAGTAGTGTAGTGCTTTTATTCATTTTCGGATATCACGGCGGTGACTATACATGTAAAAAAGGATGTCTGTAGAATCGACGTTATCGCCATGATTTCTCCCAAAAGAACACCAGTCAGTCCGATGACTGCCTTTCAGAGTTTGTAAATCCAAATCGAAGGTTGGGAAAAAAGAAAAAATCATGAATATTTGCGCTGCGTAAATCATCATCAGCGGGGTGCCATGCATGTAGCACGGTCGAAAGCCTACAAGGTTTTGATCTCCCCATCCCCCTCTGGAATGATATCTTGTTGTTGGCCGCCATGCGTGCCCCTACCTGGTTGTTGTGCGCATGTTCTCCTACTGGTCGGTGCAAGGGAATCCTGAAGTCATCCGCACGCTTTCTCCGACACGTGCGGCGACAGCCAGTGACTCTTTTTTCACCTGGCAGCGAGGACTCTCATTGGTGAAGTGTAATGCGTGGGAGGTCACGCTGCCTTCATCAAGTCCTGCCTCCGCTGAGCAAGCGCCCAGACCAGACCTGGCTGTCCACAACGCCAGATTCCCACCCATGACTTGCCCTCCCTCTAACCCAGCCAAACGGGTTAGTATAGCGATCAGCCCAAGCCTCAAGCAATGCTGACTCCGGGAGTCGAGACCGCAGCCTCTTGCATTGGTGACGAGCGCAATCTCCGCTACGCCACCTGACCGCCAGAAATCTCATTATTTAATCTGTATTTCTTTTATTAGCGATATCCATACATTTTTCATCCTTCCAGCCTCACGTTATCATTGGGACTGGCTCTGATCTCGAAAAGGGCAAATACCGCCCCCTATCGTCCCTCGGATGGTATTGCACCCATTGGATTGGAGTCAATGAAAATGCATGAGAAAAAAAAACTCCGGATTCCACATTTTACTTCTGAGCCATGTAACCTGAGACTATTGTATTCATTGAGGCAACCGAAAGCAGCGTGGATTATCTGTTTCCAGGTCTAACGTTGGATCAATAAACGCGATCGATATTTGGAATGGCGATCAGAAATTGGATTAATCTTTTTGCAGAACATCTGATGTGCGGTAAGGACTTTATTTTACCAGTCTTGGGATAATCAGATGTTTTTTTCACAGCGTTCACAACGTGTCCCATATGTGTGTATGTGTGTATATGACGTTAGCGCTGACCAGGTCATGGATAATCGATTTTTCAGCCTGCTTCTCTAGCGTGCATAAGTACACTTATTACATGGCGTTTTCACATTCGCCGAAATGCTTGCTTGTGATTGGTCAACAGCCCCCCGACTGCGGTCATTATTTTTCGATAATGACCGCAGATTTTTCAATAATGACCGCAGAGCGCAGCTGTTGGCAATCAAGCCCACATCAGTGCAGCCAATCAGACACACCTGCCGCGCACTGACAGCGGAGTGTGTGTGAGTCTGACGATAGCCTACTTTTCAAAACTACTGCTTAAGTTACATCCACAATGGCCAGTGTTGAGGACTTTGACGTTAATTTCGATTTAAATTACGAATGGTCCCCCCCGGCAAAAAAAAGTAAGACAACGAAAAAAATTACAACCGGTCACGTTAAGGTTGCGAAAGCAGCCACGGAGACAGGCACTAAGAGACATCGAGATGTCGGTGAAAATGAGGTGGATCAAATTGAAGAGGACCGACATGAAAAAAACACCAAGAAAAGTACAGTATGGGCAATGGGGGTGTTTCAGGACTGGCTGAAGGAGACTAAGAGACCACTAGATGTGAACGGAGAGGTCAGCGCGGAAGAATTGAACCAGGCACTCCGCGTATTTTACGCATCCGTTCAAACAACGAGAGGAACGGCTTACTCTGTGGCAAGCTACATGGCCCTGCGCGCAGGAATCTGCAGACATTTTTCGAAAATGGATGCAATGAAGAGTACTTCTTTTGAGCCATGTAACGGGGTCTTTAAGTCCGTAATTAAAAAGCTGCGTAAAAATGGCCAAGACACCAGCCGACACCATCCTGGCATCACCACAGCGGACATGGCCATCCTGCGCACGTCCAGTGTGTTGGCACCAACTTCGGCGACTGGACTTGTGCGCAAAGTGTGGTTTGACATTCAATTACAGCTGGCCAGGAGGGGACGAGAGGGAACGAGGGAGATGAAAAGAGATTCCTTCCAGCTGAAAGTAGACGAGAACGGAAAAGAATATTTTGTCCTGACTCACAATATTGAGTCAAAAAACCACAAAGACGCCAGGGATCCCTGCAAGGAGATGTACAGAGGAACAATGTTTTCAACGCCCGGCGACCCCACCTGTCCCGTGGCCAGTCTAAAAAAATATCTCTCCCTGTTACCCTCTTGTGCTACTGCCCTTTTCCACCATCCGCTGAGGAGACCACAGCATAAATTAAACACCGAGTCAGTGTGGTACTCCAAGGAGCCTATGGGGCATAATCATATAGGCCAAATGATGCCCACCATCAGCCTCGCAGCCGGACTCTCGCAGCGTTATACAAACCACTGCCTGCGGAGCACGGCTGTGCAGCGCCTGTCCGAGGCAGGTCTCGACACCAGGGAGATCATGACAGTGACCGGGCATAGGTGCGAGGGAAGTCTAAAGTCCTACTGGACCCCCTCCACCACAGACAGGGAGAAATGGAGCAATATCCTGTCTGGTGAGTGCTATGCCTATAACATCCTACTTACTATTTATTTAACAGCCATCACAAAATTGCCAGCAAACTGATGTCTATTATGTGTTTTAGGTACGCAAAATAAAAGTGGACGCGCCAGTCCTCCAGCCGTGGTGTCCTCCCCCGGGAACAGAAACGCTGGTAAGTAGGCTATAGTAACCCAGTACAAGGATATGCCTACCTTTCCTATATGTTGCATAGAAAACTTATGTTATATTATTTGTGTTGTAGGTGCGGAAAGACCTGAACCAGCCCCACCAGAGCGCACAGAGACGGGCCTGAACATGATTGTCCCGACGAACGCCCCCCTCAACTGGTCCAATTTCACCATAAATGGAAATGTCCAAATAAATTACCAGAAATGAGACCACGCTGTTAATTTTTTTTGTTAGTAAGTTAGCCATGTAATAAGTGGGGAGCAATCAAGCATTTCGATTGCAGTCATGAAAGCTGCTCAGCATAATTATGCACAGCTGCCTGCATTCAATCAGTGCATTTGATCTCGTCTTGTCGATTTTGTAAAATGAATTAGGTATATTGTTAGTAAGTTAGCCATGTAATAAGCGGGATAATGTATGGCTGCTCGGTCATTGTCGCAAAATAATTGACCTTCACTACGTTTAAAACACCTCGCCGAAGCGGCTCGGTATTTTAAACTCCGTGTCGGTCAATTATTTTGCGACAATGACCTCGCAGCCATACATTATCCCTTACATATACTATCGATAATCTAGCGTTTATTTGAAAACTATTCATAAATAGGTTGAAAAATGACAACGTGTTTTGTGTATTCCAGTAAAGGGCTATTTTCGCGGATTTTTCTGGAATCACTAGAAATCTTCAAAACTATACTCGTATTCAAAACGGTATAGAACGGAAATGTACTGATGAAAAAACAATCCGTTTCGTACATGTAAGCGACGGTTGTATTAGACACATAATTTAAGAAATAGTTTATGCGTTCGCAAATATCCCCGTCCTCTCATTGACTAAAGCGCTGGCACTCAAGCGATAAATAGCGCACCCCCTGCTGGCAACCAAAGTGTTAATAGGAGTTATTATAGTTATATGGAATTCGTTAAACTTATCCTTTGTCTGTTTTGTCTGTCATTATTATTATTATTATTATTATTTATTTTTCCCAAATGAACATTCCGACGGCCCATCTGCGGGCAGTCGGCCCTGTGCACGTCGCAATACATTAACAGCTGTCTGTTATAATCACATTTAACATTTTATGAGCAAACAAAATTAGTTAGATTGGACATTTGAAAATGGTCTCGATTGTTCTTTACACTGCATCCTTGCTGTGTATTCAACCTGAGAACACTGCACGTTCCCCCCCCCCCCCCCCCCCCTCCCCTTCACCTAGAGACTAAAGTAACCTGGTGCAACCTGAGCGCCCCTACTGGTTGATACCGTTAATACGGCACACACCGGAAACGTCTGTACTTGCTGTACGTGATGTCTGCTTGTTATCTGCCTGCCAGTTCCTACTCACCTGTTATCTGCCTGCCAGTTCCTACTCACCTGCTATCTGCCTGCCAGTTCCTACTCACCTGCTCTCTGCCTGCCAGTTCCTACTCACCTGTTATCTGCCTGCCAGTTCCCACTTGCCTGCCAGTTCCTACTCACCTGTTATCTGCCTGCCAGTTCCCACTTGCCTGCCAGTTCCTACTCACCTGTTATCTGCCTGCCTGCCAGTTCTGTACTAAATGCTCCATGGTGGGCTTTATGTTGCCACCTGCCTCTCTGTGTCCTGCATGTGGGTCCTACTACAACTACTACACATCACATTATTCTAATTATTTTCCAAGATATATTTGGTAAGCTACAGTATACACAGTACATTTCGCAGAGTAAATTTTACAAATTTGCAGAGTAACTCATTTACTCTGCGAAATGTACTGTGTATAAGCCTGCCTGGCGAGGCTTGTTACCGTAGTGACACTGTGACAGATATACCACTGCGATTCCCACGTGACCGACGGGTGAAGGTGACATGGATGACGAGAAGAAAGTATGGAGAAACCAGGGGGGGCGATATGGGGCTCGCAGGGCAGTCATTTTTATCCTTGACTTCCAATTATACACGCATTATCTGGCTATAATAGGTTATATTGGGACCGAATTAGTGGAGTTGAGCAAATTAATATATCTCTATTAGCTGCCTCATTAGTTAAGTGTCACAGCGTTAGTTAGGGATGGAGTCACCTGCAGACTGTGTATACAGTACCCACACTGCTGAGAGAGAGAGAGAGAGAGAGGGGGAGAGGGGGAGAGGGGGGGAGAGAGGGGGAGAGAGAGAGAGAGACATTTCTAAGGGGGTAGGGATCAATAAGCTTAGCTTCCCTCTACTCCTTTTTTGAACATGTCAACTAACTAAATATATTGCTCTTGGCTTTTTGTTTATAATTATTATTGTTTTTTGTATTATGATTGTTCTGTTTGACGGAGCTAGATACTGTGATTTGTTTGGAGGAATATGGAGAATACATGTTCAAAAATAAACTCATTCATTCATTCATAACAATCAAAACAATAAGTGATGTACTGTAACTGTTTTGCTCTTTCTTACAACATTACTATTTTTCCTTCTTGAGAGAGATGGCTGAAAATCAGACCAATACATAGAATTCAGAGGTAATGAAAATGAGGAGTGACATTTGGAAAGAAGAGGGGGAAATCACGGCAGAGAGAGAGAGAGAGAGAGAGAGAGAGAGAGAGAGAGAGAGAGAGAGAGAGAGAGAGAGAGAGAGAGAGAACATGGAGACTGAGGCCCCGTTTAGACGGAACTGTTAAAACGTATAAATCTGATAAAACGATGACGAAAGGGTTGTCACGGCTCTGGTCGCGCGTACTGCTTACGTCACAGGTAGCAGGTATGCGCCAGTAGCCGAGACGTAAACAAAGCAAGTATGTCTGACTTATATCAACGGAGATCACCTGAAGGCTACATTGGCAGTACTTTTAACCCTTTCACTGCCACACGACAGAAGGTTAACCCTTTACTATCACACAACCGGCTGTCGTGTGGCAGTGAAAGGGTTAAATACACAAGAATCTGTCCCGCGGCGTGAGTGGACCCACTGTCTGTGAGTGACTCTGCTTTGGTCCAATCACATTCCCCATCCACAGTCTGCGAATCAGAGGCAGAGTAGGGCGGGTCTTCACAGCACGTCATGTGACATATGCGCCAATCGTGTGACAGCGGGGCTCCGTCGTTACAGCGTCGTCTGCACGGAGAATTCCACCCCAAAACGCTCGTCTAAACGTAAAATTAAAACCGCAAGATGACTTTTGCGGTTTCTGTTCACAAAACGCTCGTCTAAACGGGGCCTGAGAGGGAGGCCTTCCAGGGAGACACAGACCAGATGGCTAATGATGAGGAAGGTCTTACAATAAAGAGAAGACGGAGACAGAAGCTGATGATGAGGAAGGTCTTACAATAAAGAGAAGACGGAGACAGAAGCTGATGATGAGGAAGGTCTTACAATAAAGAGAAGACGGAGACAGAAGCTGATGATGAGGAAGGTCTTACAATAAAGAGAAGACGGAGACAGAAGCTGATGATGAGGAAGGTCTTACAATAAAGAGAAGACGGAGACAGAAGCTGATGATGAGGAAGGTCTTACAATAAAGAGAAGACGGAGACAGAAGCTGATGATGAGGAAGGTCTTACAATAAAGAGAAGACAGAGACAGAAGCTGATGATGAGGAAGGTCTTACAATAAAGAGAAGACGGAGACAGAAGCTGATGATGAGGAAGGTCTTACAATAAAGAGAAGACGGAGACAGAAGCTGATGATGAGGAAGGTCTTACAATAAAGAGAAGACAGAGACAGAAGCTGATGATGAGGAAGGTCTTACAATAAAGAGAAGACGGAGACAGAAGCTGATGATGAGGAAGGTCTTACAATAAAGAGAAGACGGAGACAGAAGCTGATGATGAGGAAGGTCTTACAATAAAGAGAAGACAAGGATTGAGAAGTTGATGATGAGGAAGGTCTTACAATAAAGAGAAGACAAGGATTGAGAAGTTGATGATGAGGAAGGTCTTACAATAAAGAGAAGTTGAGGAGGGACTTCCAGACAGGGAGGGACATCATAATTGAGTGTGAAGAAAGTTTCTATGTAAACAACAGGTCCAATAAATGCGTCTAACATGCTTTGCATCCTCGCCATTCCTGTATGCCCACGTCGTGGTAAAAACCTTAACTTACGTTAGCTGCTAATGCTAACTAAGCTATGCTAAATAGCTCACAGGCACAGGAGAAATCGGTTTTGTGGAGTTCCAATAGTGAGGAAAGGGGCAGGGGGGGGGGGGCTGAGCATGTCTCTCTTTCTCTCTCTCTCTCTCTGTACGTTCAATGATGATGATCAATTAACTGAAGTAGCCAAAAGTTACACTATAAAAACTAACTGGGTAGTGGATGATAATAAAAAGTTCACTTCATTAGCAAAAATATTGTAAAATCATTAAGTCTGCTATAAGCTATTCTCACTCTCTCTCTTGTGTGTGTATACATTTACTATACACTGTAAGAAAAAAAGCTGCAAGAAAACGGTAAATGTCTGGCATCAATGGTCTCCAAATACTTACTGTCAAATTACAGTAAAATCAAATACATTTACAGATTACAACCTTTATTTAATGGCTAGTATTTTTATAAAAGGTAATTTACTGTTTTTTTTTATTTTTATGGTATTTACACTTAAAGTAGAAAAACAAAGGTAATCTGTAAAATAATACAGTGAATTTCCTGTGAAAAAACAATTTTTTTTACAGTGGAGGCTACTCCTTTGGCTGGATACATGGATTAGGCTAATTAGCTTTAACAATCCTGATTCCTGAGCCTATTTTATTCAAAAGGTGGTGGGACTCGATACACATTTTTTATCGAATTAATTCGGGACTTTATAGTTAATTAATCGAAATTAATCACATTTAATCGCATATCAATATTTGATGCGAAAATCAAAAAAATTCAATTCAACTACTACTACACAGACCCACAGATCAATGCAATTTTTAACAAAGTGCAGCAATTTTAGGAATAATATATATATATAGCGCAAAGTACCTTTTGTAAACTCAAGCACTTTCGAGGTAAAAGTAAAACGCAGTACTTTCAAGTACATTCCAGGAGAGTTGACCATTGGAAGAAAAAAAACTCTTGATTGATCTCAATTTCTCTTATTTAATTTTTTTTATGAACAATTTGCAATTTATTATACTTTATACTTATAGCACATGCATGCGTCTGGTCTCATTTGAAAGGTAACATTCTAACAGAAATATCATCATGCGATTAAATGCATCAATTTGATTAACTTTTCATTCTTTCTGTAGTTAATTAATCGAAATTAATGGGATAAAGTCCCAGCCCTTGATTTAAATATGTATGCCTATATATAAAAAATATATTTGAATCGTATCTCCTGTGCTGGCACAAGCACTACCATAGCGTGGAGTGGAGAGATAACACACAATACATATAATAATTGATGGAGATATACTAAAAACTATTTATAATCTTTGTCCGGTAAAAAATCTCTCTGGCTGGTAGTTTTTTTAATCTAAAGGTAAAAAGTAAATTTTGTTCCCTGTTTTTCAGCATTTAGTTACAGGCTATTCTAATGATAAACAATGTCATAGTAACGGACAGGTGTTATATTATTTCAAGATAATAAAGTAGCTGTAAAGGAATGTGAATCACTACCCACTTTCAAAACCACTCTCAAAGAGCACCTATGGGAGACTGCAATTCGAAACTGGCCCCTGTAAATGTCCTAACCCAACCCCCTCCAATGTACAGTAAATGTCCTAACCCAATAATACACGAGACCCTCTTCTTGGGACCAAGTAAGGTTTCGTCGATAATCCAATGTACAGTCATCTCCTACTCTGGGTATTCAGTAGGTGGTGTCAAAGAGGCAACTACAGATTGTGACCTGAGGATACTAGTAAAACATTTAGAAATATTCATTACAAATAGAATCAATTGTTGTTGATTTTTCTGGTAAATTATTAGTTTAGATGAATCGACTAATCGATAAATATTACTATGCTTTTTTGGTTTGTTTGTTTGTTAGTCAATTTGTGTCTCAGTTCCTCACACACATCAGGCTTCAGTTGCTTTCGTGAGAATCACTCGACTGAGATGCCTAGAAAACACAGTGTTTTTTTTCTGCTGTGTAATTAGCCAGGCAGAGGCAGTACAAGAAGATACACACACACACACACACACACACACACACACACACACACACACACACACACACACACACACACACACACACACACACACACGCACACACACACACGCACACGCACACGCACATGCACACACACACACATACCATACAGCCCTCATAATGTCCACTATCTCAGTGTGTCAGATGTCTCGTGGCCTTTTCATTCCCAGCTGCTCAGACTGGCAATCAGCTGCTCATATCTGAATACTCTGACAACACATTTGAAACACCATCTATCACCATATAATTACAACCTGCACAAGGCTGGTCAATGATCAAGCTAAAAATGATTAATGCCATGACTTATTGCGCATATATTTTATACATTAGTCAGGTGACATGAACAGTGATATATTAGAGGTATTTGTGTGTGTGTGTGTGTGTGTGTGTGTGTAGGGGTGTACTGTACATGCATATGTGTGTGTGTGTGTGTGTGTGTGTGTGTGTGTGTGTGTGTGTGTGCATGCGCATGTGCATGTTTAATAAGTGCAAGCAGTATCTTTTGTGTGTGTGTGTGTGTGATAGAGAGAGAGTTAGAGAGACAGAGAGATAGGAATAGAGAGAGAGAGGCTGTATGTATGTACAGTACTGTACATTTGACATTAACAATCCATCGTTCAACATGTGAAAAAGATTTTTTCATGTATACGTTCGCGTGTTATACCGTGGTGAATATTGTATAGTTTCAGAGTGCTCCTGGCTAATTCCTGGTAACTGTGTTATGGAGCAATAAGTGAATTCTGCTAATAGCATTGGCGTTGCTCGCCTGTAAACGCTACTATTTCCAATTCAAAGATATATAATAGGTATTATGTTTCATCATGAATGCATGAAAGGGGGGGGGGGGGGGGGGGGGTAGTTTTTTGATACTTTGATCGCCAGTAACGGCATTCGTTTTGAATGCTACATAAGTTGATCGGATTCGGCCGGATCGATATGAAAACATTGTAGGATCAAGGTGAAATTGATGTCATATAGTCCTTACCTTTGATCGGGGTTATTCCAAAAAGAATATTCCAATTGTCTGATCGCGATTTCCAGTATCGATGTCCATCTGGTCCCGGACATAATTTGGCACAACTTATGGATCGAGTGTGCTAGATGCGTTTCGAAATGGTCGGATGAAGCAATTTACTTGGCTCCATCTAAATTCTGCGACCGGAGGGGTTTCAATGTAACACACAGGGTGAAATAAGGTTTCAAAGGTATTGCACTTTTGGGATTTCAGAATGATTCCCTATGGTAACACAGAGGTCCGTGGATTAACTACAGTATATAACACACCAACCTGTTAACTACAGTATAGAACACACCAACCTGTTAATAATGGTGACGCTCGGCATCACTACTGCACTGTACCTCGCACGTGCACGCGCACTGAATAAAGACCACAATGTACCTTTATATCCCAATATTCGTCTGACCACACCCCTATCAGCTTACCTACATAAGCAGGGGTGGGGCCACCTACTCGCCTCCTTCCCAAGCTTTCACCACAAGGTGAGATCAAGGGCAGCAGCGGCGTCTGATGCCGAGCGTCACCATTATTAACAGAACTTGGTTATAGTCATAACCTATCGTTCTGTATCATAATGGCTCCGCTCGGCATCACTACTGCACAAGGGAGGCCGAGCGAGAGCCATCGGCCGACAAATACACCCCGCTGAGGCCCCCCACAACCATCAGATCAGGGAGGGCCGAGCCCCCCCGACCCCCCCTAATGGAGGGCACCCCCCCTATTGGAGGTTCCCGGGAGGGCGACGGACCCGACCGTGCGAAGAGGCACTCAAGCAACTCAACGCACAGGGTGAGCAGACTGTGGCCTGACCCCACGACTACACACACGCACAACCCGCATGCCACTCGGGAACGAACGGAGGGAACAACCTCGTTACTGCCCCCAGAATCACGGGGTCAAGAGCAAACCCAACCCTGTGGCAAGGCCGTAGCAGCGGAGCGCGAAGGAAGACCCAGACCAACTGAAGGGACTGGATCCCCTGGAAAACGGGGGCCCGGAGAGGTCAATGACGCCAGGCATCAAGACCCCACCAGGCGGTCACTTAGTGACACCGCCCCCCCACATCGCCAGCGTATTCGGATAAGGCCCCTCCAAGAGCGGGCCCTTTCCCCCCAATAGCACACCGCCTGGCACACTGACCCTGCAGAACAGGCAGTCAGCATGGCCGTAAGCACACAAAAAGGTTAACCAACGGAAGCAGGCAGCGCACCGGGGAAAACCAGGCAACAGGCTGTAACCTGAGCCTGGAGCACTGCGGACGAGACAGGCGCCAAAGGAGTTAGCTGAGAACAGCCCCCTCAGCGGAAGGTGCGTATGCTGGCGTTGTTGCATGACCAAGCCTCCATTTAAAAAAAAAAAACACCCAGAGGGGTTGAGGCAGAGAAGGCTGACATGATTGGCAGACGTCATGAACGTGCAGGGGCACCCTCAACCGGGTAACCCGGGAGTTGACACTGCTCCAACACACCAGGGAATCAACCACCTTGTCGTTACCCAATGCGGTGGTTGTTCCTATAACCCCTCAAGAAAAAACTCCAAAACACACCTGCGGGTACACACTGGCTATACCGCAGTACAAGTGTTTCAGTTTTCAAAAAAGGGTTATCCCAGGCCTACGGGTCGACGAAACATTACTTCGGACCGGGCCCGGCGATACGGGAAGCACAGGGTCACCAGACGAGGTCAAAGACCACCCCAACAGGCCCCTCTTCGCCATGCGTGAGAGAGGAGCGAAAAGAATGGAGAACCAGCCCCAAGCACACCGTACTTGGTATTCCCAGGCGGTCTCCCAACCAAGTACTAACCAGGACCAACCTGCGTAGCGGCCGAGATCTGACGAGATCGATCGTGTACAGGTTGGCATGGCCGTAAGCTATTACGACAGTGCAGAGTACAAAATGTACCCAACCAGGGTCTCCATAGCGCTTAACCCTGTGACACCCGGACCGACCTGGCATTTTTCCCCCTGAAAAAAGCCCAAGTCCCTCAGGGTACCAGAACAGCAGATCTGCATCTCCGGCGGATAACGGGTTTAACTGATCCGGACCAGCGTGACCAGAACCAGTCCCGTGCCCTAACCACGCCGACATGCCTACTCCAGGAGAAGGGGCAGATATGCGTGTTTATCTTAAACATGAAAAGAAGGCGCCACCCAGACGTTCGGTGCGAACCGTGCCCGGTGGCCCACCCCCAGGGCGTGAGACCCCTCTACATATGTTCAGATCCATTCCGTCATCATCCCCCAGATATGAACGAGAATCCGTCGACAACCAACACAGGTCGTCGGAAGAGGAAAAACCTCCATCCCAGTTGCTTTATAAAAACGCTGTTTTAACCTCAAGCAACCAAGGCGTGCCAGTCATTCACCTGATCTTCAACAGAACACCCCGAGCTAGCACTATGCGTGCGTCGGGACACAACCACATCAATGAACAGGCTATTTAGACCTGTCATTGAATCCCCAAGGCGCCCAGGGGAACGACAAGAGGGGTGTGATGCTTCCTAACTCCAACTCTTTTTAATAGAAAAGAAGGAAGCACCAACAGCATGTATCCCAGTCTACACAGCCGGGGGTAAAAATTGTTTACATTTTTACATCCCACCACCCTCCCATAGGGAGGAGACGGAAATCCCCAGAGAGACTTCCCACGCGAGCTGTACAGATTGAAAAGAACATATTGCAACCTTGAGCCATGTAAAATTTTGGTTTTAGGGCTCTCAGGGGAGGAGGCACTGAACCCTTACACTCAATCGAATCGAATCGAATACACACACAATAGAGTAGGACTCCTTTTTGAGGTTCCACTCACCTTGACAATCTGAGGAGGAGACTCTGCACTCTGAGGAGGCTCCCTCACATGGAAGGAGAGTCCTAACTCACAGAAGGCCCGAACAGGAGCTTCGTGAGGAGGAGCCCTGACCACCCCCCGAAACAGATCCATCATATGGACCCGAACAGCTCACAGAAGTCCTACCAACAGAGACGCGCACAGTGACGTACTCTATGGCGGGGGAAATTCTGCGGTGCACACGCCCAATATTCCAGGGCGTGGGACCAGGAAACTGCCCCCCCCCCCACCCTCTTACCCTGTAACGTGCCGAACAGCAACGTGACAGGAACCTTGAAGGACAGGAGGTTTTAACCCCTGCCCATCAAAGAAGGGGAGAAAAGGATTACCAGTTCACCCCTTTACGACCCCACACCCATGATACGATGTAATGACAAAAAAGAGTATGACGCAGTCATAGTCAGCTCCATGAAGCGTCTAACAGCTTCACACAGCGCATGTGCTAACCTGCTATCTGATTTTTACTAAGGAAAAAACACAGAATAGAGAGGGCCCTCTCAAGAGCCCCGGTACCAGACTTACACATGTGCTTCTGTGGCCAACCCAACCCAGTTGTAGGTCACACGACACACACAACCCATTATCACCTACAAAAAATGGCAAAAACACTCTACAGAGGAACGCCGTTTTTCATAATGAGAGAATACATAATTCTCGATTAGTATCGGCCACAGGCCTTGCTAAGCACACACGAAAAGTGACCAAACAATCTTTTCTTTTAGGAAAATACAGTTCCTCAAGCAGTTTTAGCACAACCTCAGCAATCAAGCTAAGGGTTACATCGTATCCCACCACACAGTGACACAATATATTGTAACAACATGTCTGAGAGGAGGGTGAGGAAGTCCCCAGGGAACCGGGGGGAAAACACCCCTCCTACTTTACCCTTAATACGGCCAGTCGAACAGGTAACCTGTTAATATGTGAACACACTGTTCATTGTCATTACAGGCTGAGAAAAGAATTCATTCTTCACTCATATGTCACTAAGCATAGCTTTATAGGTTAGTTTAACCCCCTTAGTTGTGAGTACACGGTACATAAACACACATGATGTTTCTCAACACAACAAACCAGATCATTTTCACATCTGTAACAAACAACCCGATTTGCATGGAGAAGCTAAATACCAGTGACAAGACAATTCACACATAACTCGCATCGTATCCTAAATGTAGTGCAGCAACACTCGTTTTGGAAAACATCGTTATTTAAAAAACATTTAGAAGGGAAAGAAAGAAGAAGTGTTCAAGGTCTGGTCAAGACCCTTCCTACCGTGAGCGCAGATCAAGCGACACTGCAGTCTCTAACAAGGCACCGATAGTAAACACAGCATTCCTGTGTTGTCGACATGGGCAGCATCGCCGCTCCATCCCGCCGCTACGGTTCCCCTTGTTGACGCAGTCCTCGCCGGCCGGCCTCAGGGTAGGTTCGACTAACATCCTCTGTCAAAGATGACGTCGTAGTCAGAGTGTTTAAAGCATGTTGTTATAGTCTCAGAACGTTCAACAGTGTAGCATTAAGCTAACGGCCGCTCTCGGCCGATAGCAGCAAGCTAACGTTACCTAGCCTAGTGACACAACAGGCTAGCGCCTGCAGCTAACAGCTGACTGGCTAACAGGTAGGCCACAACTAGCACGCAAGCTAAGCAGCTATCACCTGAACTTGTACACAACGATATAACAAGCCACACTCAGACAGGCCGCCGTTCTGAAACCCTCCTCACCTTTTAAGAGAGAATGAGATGGGTATGAGATGTTAACACAGTTTTACAACGGTGATTTTACCATACATCCGGCGGAGCCAGCACAAGTCCCATCTGGGCTGTAGCCGACTTGAACATGGATTTTCCGATAACGATCATCCATGCCCACATTTCCTCGTTTAGGGTATACTCTCATTTGCATATGAAAGACGGGGCCTATACGGTGACAGAGAAGTACCCACGCGTCCAGAGATCCTGGGATCACCAGTTCTACTGGTCGTGGCCCACTAGTTGCTATAATGGGCTTCAAACCAAGATCCTCCCCCGTCGCCTAAAAAGGCTGAACAAAGGACCCTAATCTGGGGCCGGTTTTCGTAAACATTGTCAGCTAGCCCCCATAGCACTAACAGACAAGTGGTGCTCGCAAGCAAACATTACTCACCAAACCTGGAACCCACCGCTTCTCACAACAGCGGTGCGTCCTACAGTCCAGCTGTGTCGCTGGAGGGTTTTACCCCATCCAGCCGCAGCAAGGAGGACTGCAGTTGGGAGGCATGTAGCGGCGTGAACTCCCAATACGAAAAAACCGGCGGAGGTGTAGAATGATCATCATCTTCCAGACACTCCAGTACGAAGACAATATCGCCGTATTTTCTCGAAAAATAGTGAGAGAGAAAATAAAGATATGATGTCAACGTATCTCTTGTTTTCCAACTTTCTCCTACTAACAACATCGTCAAGTGGGGATCTACCGAAGGCACTTCCTTGTGGTGAAAGCGAAGAAGGAGGCGAGTATGTGGCCCCACCCCTGCTTATGTAGGTAAGCTGATAGGGGTGTGGTCAGACAAATATTGGGATATAAAGGTACATTGTGGTCTTTATTCAGTGCGCGTGCACGTGCGAGGTACAGTGCAGTAGTGATGCCGAGCGGAGCCATTATGATACAGAACTACAGTATAGAACACACCAACCTGTTAACTACAGTATATAACACACCAGTGTTAACTACAGTATATAACACACCAACCTGTTAACTACAGTAACACACCAACTTGTTACCTACAGTATAGCGAGCGATGGAAAGAGAGAGGGAGAGGGAGATAATGAGAGAGAGAAGGTTGGGTATAACCAGAGGGTGAATGTTGTAATACGGAGAGTTCTGTATTGATTTGATTAAATTCAGTTCTGTTCTATTTGTGGTAGGCCTATAGTTATTCTGCTATATTTGTCGTGTCTGCAGAGTGCAGCTAACAACACAGACACAGATCTCTGGGAGTCTCACAGCACTCATACCCTTGGAAATACCGTTAAGAATTTATACATAGCACTGTATGTTATTCTTTTTTTGTATTTTATTTTTTTGTATTATTTTTTAAACAAACACATAAACAAACATGACAACACACGATAAGATATACAAGCATTAGTTGTCAGTGCACATCCAATGAAATCACATTTTAGTTAATTGTCTTATATAGGATATACCCTTAATACCTGTTATCTAAAAACCTACACACATATGCTCCAGCTCGTACCCCCCCCTTCCGGACCCCCCATTGGATAATCCATCCATTTTCCCTCGCTCCTAACCAGACATTACCATTATATGCTAGCTTTTATTTTCTCCACCACTTCTAACCACAATGTCATTTTGGATTCATTGAGACCCAAAATTCTTGCTGTAGATATTTCTTGATAGATCACATCGAGATATGTAATAATCCAGACCTTTCAGCAAATTTTTTCCGGTATGTTATTCTTATAACCAAGGAGGGTTCAGTCATTGTTTGTGAACATGAATAACCCTCCGAGGGTTCGAAACCAGAAAATCAATCAATCAATCTGCGATGTCATACCGATGACCCGCCTGGAGGTGCTCCACTGACACGAGGGACTGGATCTGAGGTCTGAGGTCATAAGATGTTTGCTTGAATTTTTTATGGATGAGGATTTGTTGCTAAA
>NC_140167.1:87988866-87991366 GCF_963971535.1 Notolepis coatsorum
GCATGTACCTGACAAACTGAACTGTTTGTATTACAGTCATATTCCAACTTAACTGAATGCACACGTGTGCGTGTGTGTGGACTACTGTACTATTACAGGTATTGAAATGAACAATGCAACTTCCTTATACAAAAATAAATAAATAATAATTAAATATCGATACTTGGCGTCCCTGACGGTATCGATATATCGCCACGCAATTGTATCGCGATACTACTACGTATCGATATTTTCCCCACCACTAGTAGAGTGTATATCTACCTGTCCTGTGGTACATGACATCATGGTTTTCTCTCCAGATGGAGGAAGCCCTATTGAGCATATTGATACTGGCCACCTTTATGCTTAATATCTGATCTGAGTTCAGCAGGTGTGGTAAAGGCTCATTCACAGACCTTTTTCAGGGGCCCAGCCATATCTTTGTTCACATATGTATTGATAAGATGGGTCAGTCTCACGTCAGTGTAGGTCGATCCACTCCACATTTAGAACCCCAAGCTCTCCTTTCGCTTAAACTCACAACAATTTGTAGAATAGATACTCAGATTAAGCCTCTTTCTAACCAGCTATCAGTTTGTTTGTCTCCGGTGAGTATATTCAGAGGGATATTCACATTAAAACACATTAGCACAGTAGCATGTTAGCACATTAAACATTAGCACAGTAACACATTAACACATTAGCACAGTAGCACATTAACACATTAACACATTAGCACAGTAGTACATTAGCACATTAGCACAGTAGTACATTAGCACAGTAGTACATTAGCACATTAGCACAGTAGTACATTAGCACAGTAGTACATTAGCACAGTAGTACATTAGCACATTAGCACAGTAGTACATTAGCACAGTAGTACATTAGCACATTAGCACAGTAGCACATTAGTACATTAGCACATTAGCACATTAGCACAGTAGTACATTAGCACATTAGCACAGTAGTACATTAGCACATTAGCACAGTAGCACATTAGCACTGTAGTACATTAGCACATTAGCACAGTAGTACATTAGCACATTAACACAGTATTACATTAGCACATTAGCACAGTAGTACATTAGCACATTAACACAGTATTACATTAGCACATTAGCACAGTAGTACATTAGTACATTAGCACATTAGCACATTAGCACAGTAGTACATTAGCACATTAGCACAGTAGTACATTAGCACATTAGCACAGTAGTACATTAGCACATTAGCACAGTAGTACATTAGCACATTAGCACAGTAGCACATTAGCACTGTAGTACATTAGCACATTAGCACAGTAGTACATTAGCACATTAACACAGTATTACATTAGCACATTAGCACAGTAGTAACATTAGCACATTAACACAGTATTACATTAGCACAATTAGCACAGTAGCACAATTAGTACATTAGCACATTAGCACATTAGCACAGTAGTACATTAGCACATTAGCACAGTAGTACATTAGCACATTAGCACAGTAAGCACATTAGCACTGTAGTACATTAGCACATTAGCACAGTAGTACATTAGCACATTAACACAGTATTACATTAGCACATTAGCACAGTAGTACATTAGCACATTAACACAGTATTACATTAGCACATTAGCACAGTAGTACATTAGCACATTAACACAGTATTACATTAGCACATTAGCACATTAGCACATTAGCACAGTAGTACATTAGCACATTAACACAGTAGTACATTAGCACAGTAGTACATTAGCACAGTAGTACATTAGCACAGTAACACATTAGCACATTAACACATTATCACATTAACACATTAGCACATTAACACAGTAGTACATTAGCACAGTAACACATTAGCACATTAACACATTAGCACATTAACACATTAGCACATTAACACAGTAGTACATTAGCACAGTAACACATTAGCACATTAACACATTAGCACATTAACACATTAATACATTAGCACATTAACACAGTAGTACATTAGCACAGTAACACATTTAGCACAGTACCACATTAGCACATTAACACATTAGCACAGTAACACATTAGCACAGTATTACATTAGCACAGTATTACATTAGCACATTAGCAGATTGTCTGGTTGATCAACAGCATTATTGAACAGATAAGATAAGATATTCCTTCATTGATCCCTTGGGGAGATTTGGGAAACTTGAGCTTGTGTGTGTGTGTGTGCACATACCCCCCCCCCCCCCCACACACACACACAAACACACGCACGCACGCACACACACACACACACACACACACACACATACACACACACACACACACACACACACACACACACACACACACACACACACACACACCACACACACACACACACACACACACACATTCCCACCCCTGTGTAAGTGGGTCTAGAGTAGACAAACAAAGCCTTAATGAAAAAAATAAAAAAATAAAAGGGAGAACGGGGTTGTAATGAGAACACAGGCTCGTATTAAGCTTCTCTCTGAGGCACTAGTTGGGTCTGCTCTGCTGTGAGCTGCTGCCAGGTT
>NC_140167.1:88001366-88012102 GCF_963971535.1 Notolepis coatsorum
ACTGGTTGGTTGGTTGGTTGGTTTGGTGCCTGGCTGGCTGGTTGGTTGGTTGGTTGGTTTGGTGACTGGTTGGTTTGTTGGTTTGGTGCCTGGCTGGATGGCTGGATGACCACAGGGCTGGCACATCTTGAAGAGTTCCAATACAGGACTGGTACATAACTGCTTTTGTATCTTGCCTCACAGCCTTGTCGTTAGAAGATGATGGTCACGGTCAACTGATGGTTGTTTACAGTCCCATCTGTAATGAAGCAATGATGCAATTAAAGTTAATTAAAAATAATCATATAGTAGTCACTAGTCAGTGGTATAATCTCAGATCAGCCTGGACCATTGGAGTCCAGATTACCTTACTTACAGGCAATGAGCTGTTGACAGAGCCAAAAAATAACAATGGTTAGTAGGTTTTACTAAATACTATTACTAATTCAGATTCAGATTCAGATTTCTTTATTCACCATATTGTACAGGTACAAATGGAACGTGATTTGACATTTCAGTGCATGATTGATTTTTTCACAAATAGGAACAACATAATAATAATAATGATAAATAAATAAGTGCAAAACAGGACAGAACAGTGAGACAACAATAAGACAGTAAAGTGCAGTGGTGGGGGACATGGATACAGTGCAGCACAGTTCAAGTCCAGAGTACTATTTATTACTAAATACTATTACTAATACTAGTACTATTTATTACTAAATACTATTACTAATACTAGTACTATTTATTACTAAATACTATTACTAATACTAGTACTATTTATTACTAAATACTATTACTAATACTATTACTATTTATTACTAAATTACTAAATACTATTACTAATACTATTACTATTTATTGCTAAATACTATTACTAATGCTGGTACTATTTATTACTAAATACTATTACTAATACTTAATACTTATTAGGATTTTAGATGCCCCACGTGTGAGAGGAAAGAGGAGGAGGTGGTTGGAGATGGTGGTCTAGTGGTGGGAGGGGAGGTGCTGGAGGAGGTGAAGCAGTTTCGCTATCTGGGAGATGTGATGGACTGTGAGGCGGGAGTGGCTGCAGTGTGGAGGAGGTGGCGGGAAATTAGTAGGCTACTGGTGAATCGAAACATAGAGGTAAAGATCAGAGGAGGGATATATGAAGCATGTGTGAGATCAGTTCTCCTGTATGGTTCAGAAATGTGGGCAATGACAAAAAGGGTGATGGTGGTGTTAAGGAGCTGCGATCGGAAGATGTTGAGGTATGTGGCGGGAGTCAGATGGCAGGACGGGAGGACCAGTGCCGAGGTGGATGAGATCTGTGGTGTCGGGGAAATTGATGTCAAGGTGAGATATGGACGTCTCAGGTGGTTTGGACATGTGAGAAGATCGGAGGAGGGGGGGATATTGAGAGGGGTGGAGGAGATGATTGTGGATGATGGGCGGAGGCCGAGAGGGAGACCGAAGCAGACGTGGAGGGGATGTGTGGGAAATGATATGAGGGATCTGGAGATACATGTAGAAATGGCACAAAACCGTGCCCAGTGGTGTGGAGTCATCGCCCCGTCCAACCGCACTCTAGTGGGAGAAAAGGACGTAAAACGAAGATGATGATGATGATGATGATGATGATGATGAATTGAATACTATTACTAATACTCGTAGACCTACTATTTATTACTGGATAGAGCAGGCTGTGGGACCTAGCAGACCATTTTTCACAGCAGTCGAGAGTAAGATCACATTTAGCTGTGAACAGGGTCATGGTTAGGGTCAGGGTCATGGTTAGGGTCATGGTTAGGTAGTTAGTGGTTACTTCATGTCTGTGTTGAATTCTGGTACATTTAGATTAGAGCTTCATGTTTCTGTTGTCATGGTTACGTCATCATACAATGAGGTGCCACGTGTTGTCGATAAAGGTAATAAATAGAGATAAAGGTACAAATCATTATTTTCTTTCAGTTTTCCCCTTGAATAATGAGGTTGAGACGCATTTCTGACTTATAACGCGCCCTCCCCCACCAGCTCGCTGGGCGTGTTTTGCATGTAGCCAATTATACATTTCTTATTGTAATGTGGGAAATAGCGTCATATTCACTGTTGCATAGAAAGGGTGATGTTCATTTAGCCGCAGTATATTTAATCAGTGTATGGATTTTTATAGAAACCATGTGATTCTGTTAAACAACCTAGCATTTCTATTTATTTATTTATTTTTACGAACTCTATTTGCGTACCCCTTGCAGTCCTCCCACATAGCCCTAGGGGTACATGTACACGTATACCCCCATCTGAGAAACAGTGCTCTAAAGCACATCATATAATGAGTCTATAATGAGTCTTTTTTCATTTTTTTTCTTATTCCACATTTCCTGTATGTAGTGAGTGAGGTATTCAAACGTGTGACATGTTCATATTGGTACAAATAGCACCTTTAACCGATTTTGCCCAATCCCTGTGGGGATATTTGGTAAGGATAGAAGTACAAGAGCACACACACACACACACACACACACACACACACACACACACACACACACACACACACACATACATATACTAACACATATACACAGATGCACACAGACATATACACACACACTCTTATACACACTAACACATATACACACAGATGCACACAGACACATACATACACACACACACGTATATACACACGTATACCCAAATGTTTGCACTACAGGGTCAGGAGATCACATGTGCTTGTGGGCGCTCTGGGACCCATAGAAACAACAGGTACAAAACACACATGGCTGACACCCTCCCTTGCGTGTGTGTGTGTGTGTGTGTGTGTGTGTGTGTGTGTGTGTGTGTGTGTGTGTGTGTGTGTGTGTGTGTGTGTGTGTGTGTGTGCGTGCGTGCGTGCGTGTGCGCGCGTGTGTGTGTGTTTATGTGTGTGCGTGCGTGTGTGTGCGTGTGTGTGTGTGTGTGTTTATGTGCACAACCTTACGTGCCTGTATATGTATGTCTCTATTTACCAAACGTCAAGCAGCGCTGAGCTTGTCCAGAGCTCCACATCATAGGAATAAGATTTTCTTCTCTGCCAGATCATATTACTGTGTGTATTTATCAGTAGAATGAACAACTGACAAACATGGCTGGTAAATTGTTTAGTTGGCTGGCTATCTGGTTGGTTGATTGGTTGGTTGGTTTGGTGACTGGCTGTTTGGTTGGCTGGTTATCTGGCTGGATGTCTGGTTGGTTGGTTTGGTTGGTTTGGTGACTGGCTGGGTGGCTGGATGGCTGGTTGGTTGGTTTAGAATGCATTTGTGAAGAGAGTCATTATGGTGAGCAGCATGTCTAGACACATACCCAATATCACACTGAAATGAGATGGAGGCAACAAGCAGGAGAGAGAGAAAGAGGTGGGGGAGTGTGTGTGTGTCAGAGAGAGAGAGAGAGAGAGAGAGAGAGAGAAATAAAGATAGAGAAGGAGAGAGAGACAGAGAGAGAGATAAGGAGAGATATAAATAAAGAGAGAGAAGGAGAGAGAGAGAGATAAGGAGAGAGAGAAGGAGAGAGAGATAAGGAGAGAGAGAAATAAAGATAGAGAAGGAGAGAGAGACAGAGAGAGAGATAAGGAGAGATAGAAATAAAGAGAGAGAAGGAGAGAGAGAGATAAGGAGAGAGAGAAGGAGAGAGAGATAAGGAGAGATGAGAGATAGAAATAAAGAGAGAGAAGGAGAGAGAGAGATACGGAGAGAGAGAAATAAAGATAGAGAAGGAGAGAGAGAGAGAGAGAGAGAGAGAGAGAGAGAGAGAGAGAGAGAGAGAGAGAGAGAGAGAGAGAGAGACCAGAGGTGGCCAGCACACTCACTGTGGCAATAAGCCCCATCTATCAGAACGATCGATGCTCACTGACAAGTCACACTGTGTGTTTGTGTGTGTGTGTGTGAGGGAGTTCATATTTGTATTTGTGTGGTTATACGTGTGTGTGTGTGTGTGTGTGTGTGTGTGTGTGTGTGTGTGTGTGTGTGTGTGTGTGTGTGTGTGTGTGTGTGTGTGTGTGTGTGTGTGTGTGTGTGTGTGTGTGTGTGTGTGTGTGTGTGAAAGATAGATAGAGAGAGAGAGAGCGAGAGAGAGAGAGGGAGAGAGGGAGAGAGAGAGATAAAGAGAGAGGGATAGGGAGAGATAAAGAGAGAGAGGGGGCTGTGGTTACAAAGGGGCAGAGTGACAGACAGTTTTCAGATTGTATTAAGTATTGTGACAGTATATAGTATTAAGTATTGTGGACTGCAGTGCAAGTATATAAGATACAAACTATAACTACACTTTATTCAGATCAGGCTGTATGATAATATGACGTTGACTTCACATTCTCACATGTTGATGCTTTCATGTCTGATGTGAAATAGAAGACATACAATTTTTTTTTAAATTAAAATAACTCCTATTAATTCTATCCGGACATTTGTCACGAGTGAGGAGTTTACCCACTCTCGATTTGTGTGTGCGAAAACGAAAAGAAATAACTGCATTGAAATTAAGGGTGGGATTTCATTGAAATTAAGGGTGGGATTTCAGTGAGCATTTATGTAGCGTGACTGACAGTGGGAGGGAGACGGCTGAGAGGGTGTGTGCAGAATAATTGGAACTTCAATGCCCACAATCCCCCACAGACTCCTAAGCCCCGCCTCCCCCTCCCCCTTCCAGTCAGCGGCTGACCGAGTCACAATTGGTTCATTCGCCTGTGATGTCAGGACCCAACGTGGGGTAAGTTGAAGGCGATTGGTTTAAACAGGCGGTTGTTTCGTCCAATCACAACAGAGATAGCGCTTAAAGACAGGGGAGAGCTTTTAAGGTGGAACGGGAGAGTTACAGATCTCTCTCTCTCTTCCGTTCTAAATGAAGACATGTAAAGCTCATAACATGGACTTCCCTTGTTGTTTATGGTTATTGATAAGACTGGGGGGGGGCGGTTATTGATAAGACTGCATGCCACAGACGATTACATCACGTTATTGGACAATAGCTGCATTTTTTGTTAAGTTTAGTTAAGTTACATTACATTGTTTCCACTGGCAGTTGTTTTTGGCCGGTTTGTAGATTCCCTGCTGTTTGACGACAACAGAAATCGTTTCTGTTTTGGAAGCCTTTGGCCTACTTTTACTAGAACCAGCTACAACTACACAGACTGTCCATCGGCCTTGTCGCTAGTAGGGCTACAGCAACAGTTTGACATGGAGACCGTGACCGTGATCTGATTCTCATCCTAATCACAGTGACGTTTGCAACGGCCACGTGATCTGACCAGCGATAGCCTATACTCGGCTAAAAGTAGGCTCTGCTACACTTCTAATTGCTATTATTACAACCATTTAGCTTACTGCACACGTCACGTTCGTCATTTAATTTCAATGTAGCGTGTTCAAAATGTCAATTCTATGTTGAAACTATAATTGACTATCTTAGACCTTCCGATGTTACCTTGTATATTCATTTCAACAGATTGATACGTTTTCTATTTTGGTAACTCTGGTGGTTACTGACCTACAGCGTAGTAACTCTGGTTATAATACTGAATACTGACCTAGATAAGATGATCCTTTATTGATCCCCTTGGGGACATGCGGGTGTCAACGCAGCATGGGGGGGGGGGGGTACAGGGTGGGGGATGCATAGCTTCACAGTCCTATTCCTCCTATACTCTATTACTTTATTACTATATTACTATTATTATTGACATTATTATTTTGCACATGTTATATCTTATGTTGTATGCCAGTGGTGATGTTCCTAACAAATTTCGTTGTACCAACAATGACAAATAAAGATCTATTCTATATTCTATTCTATTCTATATACACTATAGGTACATGAGTAACTCTGGTTGTAATACTGAATACTGACCTACAGCATAGTAACTGGTTATATTACAGACCTCTTTCACAACACGTCACTGCTGCTGTCACACTGATAATAGTAATAATAATAATAAATAACCAAGGTAAAATATACAGTGGGGCGGAGTTTACCACAGAGTATCTGAGATGTAGCAGTACTGTCTATCTGTATGTCATGTATGTCATATATGTCCTGATGAATTGAAAATGGGGGACCCTGATGTAAACAAGACGAAAGTCTTTCTCTGGTCTACATCCCCTTAACAATTGTGTGTATTGAGCTGTACTGTATTGTACCCATTCTGCAATCTGTTAATAAAGTTTTCAATCAATCAATCAAAACTCACCTCAGAGAAGTAGTATTTCTTTAGGATCAGTCAGGGTCAAGGGATGTCATGTGAGTGTTTATTTACCTGCACAATCCTGACCATTAGATAACCTTTGGTCAGTACAGTGTCCTACCTGAAGGGGGCGTCTCTTTAGTCTTTTTACCGTTATACTGCCCCTTCAACTGTTCTCTCGTCGCTGACGTGTGCAAAACGTTGGCTCCTGTCGTTCCTTATTGTTCAGCGGGAGCTGGGGATGTTTATGAAAACCTTGTAGTGCAGCCAGACCTTCTCTTTTGTCCTGGACGACGGGTGTTGTTGTTTGATGTCAATCATATTATTATTAGTGCTGTCAATAGATTACATTTTTTTTTACTAATTAATCTCACAATTTTCTGTAATTAATCTAGATTAATCTAGATTAAAAATAGCTTTTTTCTATTTAAGACCGAAGCTTGTAACAGATATTTACTCGAGTAAAATCATGGAATTAATATAAAATCAACACAAAGAAAGTATATTTAGATTCAAAGACTATTTTAATAGCTTTCTTTGAATACAGTTTCTCTCCTGTGAAATACAAATGTTCAACAAAACCATCAACATTGACTCAGCTAGACCTCTTTCTTATATCCGCGGCGCTAAGATTGAAGATTTTTCACTCTATAGATTAATCTAGATACATTTATTTTAATGCTTTAAAATTTAAATTAATCTCCAAAGTTAAAGCATTCATTTTGACAGCCCTAATTATTATATATATTATTATTATTATATTATATATAATATATAGTGCTGTCAGGCGATTAAAAAAAAATCGAATTAATTACAGGATTTGTAATTAATTAATCTAATTAATCACATTTTAATCGCATAACCATTTTATGCCTGATATTCTATATTCTATAATCACATTTCAAATTGCATGTGTCCGGATAGCAGAATTCAGTACTGTATCTACAAAACCTTCTGTTTAATCATCTTTCATCTATTAATTTGCTTATATTTTTCAGGTCTGGTCAATTTGAGCATGGTTTTATTCACAGTCAAAGATACAAAAAAATTTATTGATATTCTCATTTGGTTCATTACAATTTACTCAAAATAAAATTTTCATTCAATCAATCACCGCGCAGATTGATTGATTGAATGAAAATGTTATTAACAGATTGCAGAATGGGTACAATACAGTACGGCTCAATACACACAATTGTTAAGGGGATGCAGACCAGAGAAAGACTTTCGTCTTGTTTACATCAGGGTCCCCCATTTTCAATTCATAATGAATTGTAACTAAGTAAGGGTGCAACTTGCACCGTGCAATCCATTCTTTGTGGATCTAGCCCACAGTATTTCTGACACTGGGAATACATTCCCTGAGATCCATAGATGTCCCTAGAATCAGATACCAAGAACATGCAAATGGACCATATTAAAAAAAAAAGTCTGTAAATGTGTATTCTACGTTCTTATGGAATGAATGAGATACAAAAAAAAGATTATAAAAAAAATATATATATATTTTTTTTGTAATAAATGTTGAGTTATTTTTCATAACGCGATAATTTGCTGTGTAATTAATTATTCTAATTAACGCAATAAACTGACAGCCCTAATAATATAGTAAAGGGTGGCTCATTAGGGTCTACAAACACTTTTGGGGTTGAATATTCTTTCTCTCAATGTTAATTAATGTTTATGCTGAATGCTGAATGCATTATTCATATTTTTAGTCCTGGTATCTCATAATGTCAATATGATACGGCACGAAATAAACATTTAAAGAGGTAATTTTGCACGGTTGTATTTATTTGCAGAGGTACAACACTGTGAGAGATATGGAATTTCACAGATCTTGTCAATTGAATCAACGCGTTCCATATTCAGACACAATTCTATGATCATTTAATGTCTTCTTAACCCTTTCACTGCCACACTACAGAAGGTTAACACTTTACAATCACACTACCGTGTGGTAGTAAAGGGTTAACCTTTTGTAGTGTGGCAGTGAAAGGGTTAACCTTCTGTGTGTTGTCGCAGTGAAAGGGTTAACCGTTTGCCTGGATGTGACCCGGCTGTTCTCCAACAGGAGAGAGAGAGAGAGAGAGAGAGAGAGAGAGAGAGAGAGAGAGAGAGAGAGAGAGAGAGAGAGAGAGAGAGAGTCTGGAGGATGTGACCCATGCGGTGTCGGCTTTGCGACCCTTCTGTCATCGAACCTGGCTCCTCCTTGGACACCAGCGCACCGTGTCAGAGACGGGCTGGGGGCGGATTAGTCGGTGCCTGATCAGGTCCCAAAGGCACTACTGCCCGGGATAAACTCATTACAACCTGCAAGACACCAGACTACTAGTCTACAGAGAGGCTTTAAATACCTGGTCTGGACTGAGATAATGGGGCCCATGTTTAGATCACTAATACCAGACATTCCCTCTAATAGCAGGTGGAACTGAGCCCAGACCAGGAACAAGGCACAGAATCATTGTTCTGTTCCTATAGTGAGACGTTACTGTGGCTTTCTGTTTTCAGTTGCTTATCGGTAACGGTTTGGGTTGTGTGTGTGTGTGTGTGTGTGTGTGTGTGTGTGTGTGTGTGTGTGTGTGTGTGTGTGTGTGTGTGTGTGTGTGTGTGTGTGTGTGTGTGTGTGTGTGTGTGTGTGTGTGTGTGTGTGTGTGTGTGTGTGTGTGTGTGTGTGTGTGTGTGTGTGTGTGTGTGTGTGTGTGTGTGTGTGTGTGTGTGTGTGTGTGTGTGTGTCTGTATGTATGTTGTGTGTGTGTGTGTGTTACAACCCTGGCTCAAAGGCACGCAACCTATGTGCAAAACCGATACCAAAACCTGTGTTTAACCCAAAAAGCCTACTTTAACAATGAAATACTGATACAAGCTAAAGAACCAAGAATAGAAGAATGTGATGACTCTCTGTTAACCCACACTCCTCTAACCACAGACCCTGCATGTGTGACTCAAGGGCTGGTTTTAAAGCTGCCAGCAGGTAACCAATCAGCAGCAATTAGCTAATTAGCAGCCCTCACCTGCATGCCCAGTGACACAGGAGCAAACAAGGTCATGGTACATAACAGTGTGTGTGTGTGTGTGTGTCTGTATGTATGTGTCTGTATGTGTGTGTGTGTGTGTGTGTGTGTGTGTCTGTATGTATGTGTGTGGTGTGCCTGTATGTATGTGTGTGTGTCTGTCTGTATGTCTGTATGTGTGTGTCTGTACAGTATGTATGTGTGTGTTTGTCCACCACAGATGTATGCTTGTGAAGCTCAGCACTGACAAGACAAAGTTATCAATCTGTGTAAGTATGAGTGTGTGTGTGTGTGTGTGTGTGTAGTTTGTCAAGCTGTGTCAATGTGTCACGAGTGTGCTGTGTGTGTGTGTGTGTGTGTGTGTGTCGTGCGTGTCGTGTGTGTACGTGTGTGCGTGTGTGTGTTACTGAGTCTGTGTCTGAGCTTGAGGGTCTTTGTGCATGACTGATTGCTCTCGTCTGACCACAATTGAAAGGGGATCCATCTCTCTCTCTCTCTCTCTCTCTCTCTCTCTCTCTCTCTCTCTCTCTCTCTCTCTCTCTCTCTCTCTCTCTCTCTCTCTCTCTCTCTCTCTCTCTCTCTCTCTCTCTCTCTCCATCTCCTCAGGTCCACCTTAAGAGGAGCTTTAGCAGCCTGTCGTGTTTGTGTTGAAGCCAACAGGCACAATATATTACAGTCTAGGGCTCGCTGTTGAAAAGCCTGCTGGATCCTCCACTGACCTGCTGTTCTTTCCTGCTTTCCTCTTGCTTTTCTTTTTCCACATTTAGATTAAAAACAAAGCTCTCTCTCTCTCTCCCTCTCTTCCCCTTCCCCGTCTTCCTCTTCTTCTTTTCTACAGCAGCAGACAAGGCAGAGGTTTCAGTGTATGAAGATCTGACACAGAGAGAGAGAGAGAGAGGAGAGAAGAGAAGAGGAAGGAGGAGAGAGCTGTGTTTATGTTTGTATCTGTCCATAGCAGGGAGGAGAGAGAGAGAGGGGCTGCCTATAGATGAAATGCTCTCTGTCATGTCAGTGTGCGTGGACCTTCTTCACTGATCACAGGGCGAGAAAGAGAGAGACAGAGAGAGGGGGAGAGAGAGCGACGAGACATTGAGGGACGAGGAGGACGAGGAGGACGAGTCAAAGTGGGAGTCTCTGGGATCCTGCTGTACGGCAGAGAGAGAGCGTGTTGGATAAACAGACGGATGGACGGAGCTCTCTCCCAGGTGCGTGTTGTCAACAGGAATCCATGTTAATAACAGAGGAGGAGGAGAGACAGCGAGAAAGAGAGAGGGTGACGGAGTGGGAGAGCTTCAGAAGAGCCAGGGAGCAGGACCTGGACTGAGAGAGAGAGAGAGACCAGTGGAGGGCAGAGACGTGGAGGGCCAGGGGACGAGCCTGGCCATCAAGCGGACTGACAGCCTCTCCTCTCCTGGGACCATGTACCCTCAGGGTCGGCATCCGGTAAGTGACCCCCCCTTATGTCTCTCTCTCTCTCTCTCTCTCTCTCTCTCTCTCTCTCTCTCTCTCTCTCTCTCTCTCTCTCTCTCTCTCTCTCTCTCTCT